>NC_069505.1:136828099-136838099 GCF_027579735.1 Bombina bombina | reverse complement strand
ATTACATTTTACAGGACTTGTGTTGTCTTAATTAATCTTTCTTTTTCTCTCTCATTTTTTTCCCATCAACTATCTGCAATGTAACAACCTTTTTGGATTGGCAAATGGATCATTTAGCAAGTAAGTAACCTTATGCTTTCTACTTGCATTTACAACTTCATGAAAATATTAAATTCACCTCTCTTAAAGAGATATTGTGTGCTCTAATTTGCATGCAATGTTTGCACTACAAACTCATCACCTCTATGTGTTTACTACCACTAAGAAGTTAAACACATAGATAAGGTCAAACTTGAGAGTTGCAGTGTATTACAGATTCTAAGAAGAAAACAACCAATAGGCGCTGCAGTGCTTGGGACTCCCGAATGTGATGTTTAACCTCTTTGTAGGTGTTAAAAACATATTTCTAGTGTGAGTCGTGTGAAAATGAAATGCTCTAGCAATGTCTAAGGGCCGGATTCTCAAAAACTCATTGGCATGGTGAGAAATAATCACTTATTTTACTGAGCTTTGTAGTGGTGTTTCTCTTTAACATAAATAATGTGAACCCCCTTAATAAAAATACACAGTTCTCAAGGTAAAAAAAATGCCTTTATAACAATCCCTGAATGGCCTTATAATACTGATCAGGCCTCTTATAAAATCTTGCTAGACCAGAGAGCTTTAGAGAATCGGGCGGCGGGCCCTAAATATTTCTAAACAATTGTTTTATAATGCTAAAGCTCAAGTTTATATAGCAAGTGAAAGTGGTTGTTACTGAGAAAGGGATAAGGTTTTGAGACTCCTAGACAAATAAGTTAAAGGGACACTATATTCAGAAATATTCTGTCACCCATATGAAAGAACATCATTTAAATATTTCTCTTGTTGGCTGGCATATTGCTTCCTACTTATGCTCAAAGAGTATTAGCAGGAATTTCCTATCAACTAATGAACATTAACAGGAGGTATCTGTCAACCAATGAACATTAACAGGAGGTATCTGTCAACCAATGAGCATTAGCAGAAAGTACACATAAGCAATGAGCATTAAAGGGACATACCCATATGCTTAATCACTTAGGAGTAATGCAGTGTAACTGTAAAAAACTAACAAGAAAATATTACCTGAACATCTTTGAGTTTATAAAAGGAACATATTGTACCTCAAAATGTATTCAGTTTACAATAGTAAGTGCTGTGTGAACAGATGTGCTGTAGCTAATATAAGCTGCATGTTGGGGGGGGGGACAGCTTTATCAGTGCTAATGTCACACTTTGCTTTAAAGGGACATAATACTCATATGCTAAAGCACTTGAAACTGATGCAGCATAACTGTAAAAAGCTAACAGGAAAATATCCCCTGAGCTTCTCTATGTAAAAGGAAGATATTTTACCTCACAATCTCATCAGCTCAGCAGAGTAAGTTCTGTGTAAAAAGTTATACTTCAGCTGCTGTCCAGATGTAGGTAAAAAAAATAAAAAAATGAAGAAATGAACAGAAGCCAATCAGCATCAGCAGTGCTGAGGTCATGAACTCTTTTACTGAGATCTCATGAGATTTCACTTTACTCTCATGAGTTTTCATAGTAAACTTCCTTAAACTGAATAGGGAAATAAGATGAGTGTGCACGAAAGCTCCCTCCTTCAGCTGTCCCGGGACAGACATACTGATTTGTTGCTTAGAAGTCCTTTACAATGGGATGTGGCTACTGAGAAACTTTTGAGGTAAAATATCTTTCTTTTTTACATAGAGATGTTCAGATGATATTTTCTAGTCAGCTTTTTACAGCTATACTGCATCACTTTCAAGTGTTTAAACATTTGGGTATTATGGCCCTTTAATGTGATCTCATGAGATTTCACTGAACTCTTGCAAGATTTCATAGTAAACTTCCTTAAACAGATGAGGGAAATAAAATGACTGTGCCTGCACATGGCAGCTGCATGCTCCCTTGCAAGTCCTGGGACTATCATCTTGATTAACTGCTTAAAGTCCCGTTCAATGGGATGTGGCTACTGAGGGAATTTTGAGTTAACAAAACTGCCTTTTTTTTACATAGAGATGTTCAGGTGATATTTTCTATTCAGCTGTTTAAATCTATCCTGCATCACTTTCAACTGCGTTAAAGGGACAGTCAACACTAAAATTGTTATTTAAAAAAAAGATAGATAACGCTTTTACTACTTATTCCCCTGCTTTGCACAACCAACATTGTTATATTAACATACTTTATAACATTTAAACCTCTAAATTTCTGCCTGTTTCTAAGCCACTGTAGACAAACTCTTATTACATTCACATGCTTTTTTATTAGCTTTTCACAACAGGAGACTGCTAGTTCATGTGGGCCATATAGATAACATTGTGCTCACACCCATGGGTTGTGCACAAAACAGCACTAATTGGCTAAAATGCAAGTCAATAGATAATAAATAGTCATGTGATCAGGGGGCTGTCATAAGATGCTTAGATACAAGTTAATCACAGAGGTAAAAAGTATACTAATATAACTGTGTTGGTTATGCAAGACTGGGGGATAGGTTATAAAGGGATTATCTATTTTTTTAAACAATAACAATTTTTGAGTTGACTGCCCCTTTAACATTTGGGTATCATGTCCCTTTAACAGGAAGTACCTATCAGCCAAAGAGTATTAGCAGAAAGTACACATGAACCAATGAGCATTAAGGGATTACCTATCAGCAAAAGAGCATTAGCTGAAAGTATCTATAAATCAGTGAGCATACTGATGAAGCTGATTGGCTGTTGTTTTTTTCACCAGCAGATGGCAGTAAATATAGTAGTTCTAGCTAACAAGCACTTACTCTAGTGAGTTGAAGAGCTTTTTACAATTATGTCCCTTTAACACACACACTAGATTTAGAGTAATAAAACGGTTTACATAGCTCTTCCAAAAAAACAAAGTTAATTGCAGCCAGTATGCACAAAACATTAAATATTGTATTATTCTGCTGCTCTAATGTAATCTGTACAATACACAAATGTCCCAATATTTAAAGAAATATATGCATAAGGCCAACAAAGACCTCATGTCTGATTCCTGCTGTCTGATATCCATACCAAGCTTGCACCTCAATGCTGATTTTTACAATATGGGAAAGACTTGTGGATCAATCATACCACAGGACAGGAGGCCAAAAACTGTCGCTGTCCTAAGAAAATCGAGACAGTTGACAAGCGTGGTCAGATACTGGAACACCTTTCATATGCAATCCAGTTGCATTATCATAACTAAATTTTTAAAACATATTACTAATAATAAGGGGAGGGGAATATTTCAAGGTTTTTTTGTGAGGAATTTCATCCAGTGTGTGCCTGATTAGCAATGAACAAATCTTTGGAATCTTTAGGTGCCTAGGGCAAGTGACATGATTTGTATCTTTATGAAGACACGCATTCTTACAATCTTGATGGCTTCTGTCTCTAGGTACATATTTGAAAATATTGGAAACAAGAGAATCCTGACCATTAACCACTGCTCCCTGGCAGATGATGCTGCCTACACCTGTGTCATTGGAGATGAGAAAAGCTTCACAGAGCTTTTTGTTAAAGGTACGATTTGGTGTAGGGTTGGCTGTGAGCATCTAAATAATTTGTGGTCACAGAATCCTTGTACTATACTTTAATTCTAAAATACTTTTTTTCCAATTAATTGGGCAAAACATGTATTTTGGTACTTCTTTAGAGCAAGATTCATTAAAGGGATAATCTAGTCAAAATTACACTTTCGTGATTTAGATAGAGCATGCAATTTTAAGCTACTTTCTAATTTACTCCTATTATCAATTTTTCTTCATTCTCTTGCTATCTTTATTTGAATGTAAACTTAGGAACTGGCTCATTTTTGGTTCAGAACCTCGGTAGCGCTTGCTGATTGGTGACTACATTTAGAGACCAATCAGAAAGCGCTACCCAGGTGCTGAACCAAAAATCATCCGGCTCCTATGCTTGCATTCCTGCTTTTTCAAATAAAGATACCAAGTGAACGAAGATTGTTTAAAATGGTGGAAAGCAAGGTTGTGCATTTCAGCCATCTTAGAAGATGGCTAATGCCCCCATTCATAATATATGTAATTTGTCTCACTTTCCTTACAGAGCCCCCAATTCAGATCCTCCACCCACTGGAAGATCAAGTTGTGATGGTGGGAGAGAGAGTAGAATTTGAATGTGAGGTGTCAGAAGAGGGAGCACAAGTGAAATGGTAAGCGTAACGCCAGGACAATAAATAAACAATAAATAATTATAAACCAGAAACATTCATGAAAATGTGCTTGAAATAGCTTCTTATTAGCAGTTTTCCATCTGTTACCCTCACAAGCCAGTTACCCCGGACTGTCTCTCTTCATGCACTGACAATGTTAAAATGGCCATGAAACACAATATTCAATTCCCATTAAAATACTTAAAGGGACATTAAAGGGACAGTATACACTCATTTCCATATAACTGCATGTAATAGATACTACTATAAATAAGATTATGCACATCTACTGATATAAAAATCCCAAATAAAACCTTTTTAAAAACTTACTTAGAAGATCCCAGTTTAGCACTATTGATGAGGTTAGGCTGGGACACCCAGTGAAAGGGGCTGAGAAATCAGGAAGACCAGACCCTCTCTCCCTGCATATGAAAAGAGCCGTTACACAAACAGGAGCAAGCAGGAATCTGTAGACTTCAGTCTACATCTGATACTTTTGGGCTTGGTTAGGAGTCTCAAAATCAGCACAATGTTATCAAAATTATACAAGTGTTACAAAAACTCTCCCAGATGGGTTACATAAATGGATCATTTACAAAACATGTATGCAAAAGAAAAATCTATTGTACAGTGTCCCTTTAAACTCAAACTGATTTCCCCATAAACATTTTTAATTATACATACTGAACCAACCTTGCATTGTACTTTCATTATTTATTTAGGGAGCTCTTCTTGTAAGTCATATCTGAAAGTTGTCATTTTTCTGCTGCCCTTATAAAGACTGAAATGTATTCTGTGGAATTCAGAACCCTGGCCCTCCTACAATCTACACTGTGATTGCTTGATATGTGCTGAAGCTTATTTGTATTTGTTTGTGATTGGCTACAGAAAATAAGATAACACAATGAATACTTTAAAAAAGGATTTTCAATGTTGTGTTTGTGTGAAAAACTTTTGAACGCATATACTCTTTTGTTTGCTGCAATTGTTTTTCAATAGCCAAACTCCACCCACCACTTCACTTTTTTTGGAAGACCCAATTAGTACTTATTACTGAAGTAGACCAGGCTAGCCACTGTCATTTTGTTGGCAAGAATTAAATTCCTTTGCAGTTTCGTATTTAATATCACTGCTAAGCACAATAAGGAACATATGTTTGATAAACTGTTGGATACGTTTAATATTTAAAATGGGACATGAATAATGAAAATAATAGCCTTAAAGGGACACGAAACCCTAAAAGTTTTCTTTCGCGATTCAGATAGAGCATACATTTGTAAACAACTTTTAAATTGACCTTGTGGTCAGTTTTTCTTCATTCTCTTGGTATTCTTTCTTGAGGGAGCAGCAATGCACTACTGGGAACTAGCTGAACACATTGGTAAGCCAATCACAAGATGCATATAGGTGCAGTTATCAATCAGCAGCTAGCTTCCAGCTCACAAGCCTACCTAGGTATACTTTTCAACAAAGGATACCAAAAGAACAAAACAAATTAGATCAAATAAGTAAATTTGAAAGTTGCTTAAAATTGTATGCTCTATCTGACTCACAAAAGAAAAAAATTGGGTTTCATGTCCCTTTAAATTGACTAAAGACTGAAAACTGCATTTGTGCTTAACATGACAAGAAAATAGATGAATTGGAAGCAGGAAAAAAAATACTCAGTCACACTATGTTAGAAGCCATTGAATGTTTTATAACTTTTCAGAATCTTTATTATTAAGGGACACAAAGGAGCAATATTATATTGATTTATTGATCTATAGCATTTTATTATTGCACTATTGTTACAATGGGGTTAAACACATAATTAAAGTGAGCTCCATAGTACCGGCAAAGCACTACTGATCCTTAGGTGAAGACAGCATTGGTAAGAAGTTTGCTTTATGGCAAGATCTGTTGTTAAATAACGTTTCTTTCAGTGTTAAACGTTTATGATTCAGATAGAGCATACTATGTTCAGTTTAAATGTAGCATCTAATTAGCTTTTTTCTTTTGGCATCCTTTGTTGAAAAGCATACATAGGAAGGCTTAGGAACAGCAATACATTAATGGGAGCTGGCTGCTGATTGGTGGCTGCACATATATTGTATGTATATATAGTACATATATTCTCATTGGCTCACCCAATGTGTTCAACTAACTCTCATTAGTGCATTGTTGCTTCTTCAACAAAGGGCACCAAGAGAATGAAGCACATTTGATAATAGAAGTAAGTTGGATATAAAATATTTGGCCTTTATGTGTCTTTAAACTGAGATTTGTTGATGTGTGAATGTAATATGCAGAGTCTATTTTTATTGTATAGGGGTATAAGGTTAAAGTATTGAGACATTATGTAATTGCACTTGAGGTCATATAAGGCAGACAGCATAGCTTTGCTCTGTGCATTTAACCTTGCTTCTGTATTTATAAACCTGGGCTAGTCTGGTAACCTTGTTTGGAGAAGGTTTTGTTGGCTGCTAAAGCCATTAGACTAATGGAAGTTTCTACACCTGATACGGCAGCCTCCTGGTCTCTCTCTCTGTGTTCGTTTGACCCTTTGCAATAGGAGCTTGTAGTCACAATCCATTTTCTACTCTTCACGTTGTAATTATGGCCCTGAGCAATACTTAGGGCCTTTTTTAACACACAGATATCAGCACTCACATTCCTAGACTCAGATCCCCTGTCTCTGAGGAAGTGCTGGCCTGGGCACAAGACCCCTTCCAAATCTTCTGCTTCTGAAGAATTATGACCTAGGATTGGTTTCAACATTTAAAATAGCATGTGGTGTGTCTGCTCACTTACTACGCACGTGAGAGCCTGCGGGTGCCAGCTCAGATATGTCATCGTACAGCTGCCAAAAAGTGTCCCTTTCTCACAGACTCTGTAGTTGCTGTGTCAGCAAAAGCATAGACAGCCAGCAGGATCTCAGAGAGTCACCTTGTACCATTCATAGCGACATGTTCCAATAAGAGTTCAGCTAATCTTAAAGGGGCATTGCACACTAGATTTTTCTTTGCATAAATGTTTTGTAGATGATTCATTTATATAACCCATCTGGGAGTGTTTTTATAAAAATGTATAGTTTTGCTTATTTTTTAACAACATTGTGCTGATTTTCAGAGTCCTAACCAAGCCCCACAGTGCCATAAGTATACACATGTTTGCAGGCTTCTGTTTATGTTATCTGCCTTTTCATATGCAGGGAAGAGGGGAGGGGGGAGTGTCTGCTTATTTTGTTTACCCAGCCCTTTTCAGTGGGTGTCCCAGACTACCTCATCAACAATGCTAAACTGGGAGCTTCTATGTAAGTTTTTTAAAGGTTTTATACTGGATTTTTAGATCAGTATCTGTGCATATTCTTCTTTATAGTAGTGTCTATTACATGCAGTTATATGAAAATTGGTTTATACTGTCCCTTTAACTGTCAGTTTGTGGTAACACTGATATGTTTCCTTTGTGTAGAATATTGTTATATAGTGTGTTTTTTCTTGATATAGTCTAGGAAAGGAACCCCAGAACCATACAAATATTTAAATAGTTAATTAAAAGTGACTATAAGATTGTTCAAAATGGGTGAATTGATAATGCAGATATTTACTAAAACAAAATGTTCTGGATATTTATTACATACACCATTATTTAAAGGCATAGAAATATCAAAATTGAAATGTGCATTTACATTTTATATAGAAGCATTTTTGCCAATGGAATTATATTGCAAAACTACTTCTATCAAACGTTATCACTGTTTTTCAGCAGCATATGCATATATGCTGTGAGGGCCCATGCACCAGCATTTAAAGGGACATTAAACACTAAAAAAAATGCTATATAGAATGATGCATTCAAAGAAACAATTAGTCTGAGAAAAGCATGTAGATGTATATCATTAGCTGTTTAAATATTGACAAAATATGTGTACAGTTTTAGTGTCTGTAAAACAATGGGAGCTGCCATGTTGTAACTTAGGTTACTTTCTCTGCTGTGGCCAATTAGGGCCAATTATAAATAGGTCACTAGAGTGTGCAGCCAATGGCTGTGTGGAATACAACAGTGCTCTGCACATACATTTCTAACAGGAACTGAAACGCTCACAATTTCAGAATGGAATTACAGAAAAAGGGGACAAACCAAATAATGAAAGTATATAGTATACTGCAGAGGTTTTCCTTTATATATAAGATTTATCATTTTATATTACCATCTCAAAGTGTTTAATGTCCCTTTAAACACTACACCTTCTCAGAGAGTCAGCAGTGGCTTGTATGACACAGTTTAAGTCTTTACTGACACAATACAAACCACTGCCCGCTCTCTGGGCAGACAGGGTGTTTGAATCCTGATCCTCTAATCACACATAGCATAGGTGGGTATGCCACAAAAAGCCTTTTTGCTAAGGCAAGTATATTAGGGGGGGGGGGGATATATATAAGGAAAAGTCCTGCTCAGAGGTCCAAGCATTGCAACCACCAACCCCAGAGAAACCAGTGACTGGTGGATCATGCAACTGCCACTTCTGATTGTCTGGCCAGCCATGTTCTACTCAGCAGTTTATATAAGCACATCTCATAGAACTTTAGGACAATAAACATCTGGAAGCAGTATTAGATGGTGTACAATTGAGATAGAGTTTCCATTATTATTTTTTTAATTTGTCTTCTGTGTAATTCAGGGAGAAAGATGGAGTTGAACTGACCAGAGAGGAGACCTTTAAGTATAGGTTCAAGAAGGATGGTAAAAAGCATTATCTTATCATCAATGAAACCACCCTAGAGGACTGTGGGAACTATGTGGTTAAGACCAATGGAGGAGAATCAGTGGCAGAGCTGATGGTGCAAGGTGAGTTAAGAACACCTGCAGTTTTAACCTCATTTAAATTGTATTCAGATGCACTAATTACTTGAAACAGGGACACTGAACCCACATTTTTTCTTTTGTAATTCAGATAGAGCATGACATTTTAAGCACTTTCTAATTTACTCCTATTATCAAATTTTTTTTATTCTCTTGGTATCTTAATTTGAAATGCAAGAAAGTAAGTTTAGATGCCGGCCCATTTTTGGTGAACAACCTGGGTTGTTCTTGCTGATTGGTGGATAAATTCATCCACCAATAAAAAAAGTGCTGTCCAGAGTACTAAACAAAAAAAAAGCCTAGATGCCTTCTTTTTCAAATAAAGATAGCAAGAGAACGAAGAAAAATTGATAATAGGAGTAAATTAGAAAGTTGCTTAAAATTGCTTGCTCTATCTGAATCATGAAAGAAAAAAAATTGGGTTCAGTGTCCCTTTAACACCATGATTGTTAAGAATAGTGAGCATGGCTAAGTACAAATAAAATATACATGTAAAGCTTGTGAAGGTGACAATTTGCAATTAGTTTTTTTTTACTTTTTTTCTCTTAAAGTTTTTATCTCTTAATATTTAATGGATGATGTTTTTTGCCTAAGAAAAATCCTGTTCTTTTCTAGGTCCCGAAGAAGTTTTTAATGTCTCGCCTTTACATTTTCAGAAAAGACGCTTGAGGTTCTCCAAAATGTTGCCGATCTCACAGTAAAGGCCAAAGATCAAGCTGTATTTAAATGTGAGGTGTCTGATGAGACAGTGAAAGGAATCTGGGTGAAGAATGGAAAAGAGGTTGTCCCTAATGAAAGAATCAAGATTTCACACATTGGAAGGTCATTCCTCATCTTCAGTCCCTCAGTGACTAAATACTTTAGTAGCATACATCATATTTTGTCTATAACCATCCTAAACTTTATATATAGGTTTCCTTCTCCAAAGAGCTTCCTGGTCCATGGTCCT
>NC_069505.1:136560599-136825599 GCF_027579735.1 Bombina bombina | reverse complement strand
ATGTTAGTTTTAATGTCCCTTTACGTACTTCTCCCTTTTTGCTTATATATATATATATATATATATATTTATATTTAATGCACATAGAGCCACAATTCACTGATCAATCATTACAGCAGTCTGTGTGTGGCTGCAGGCTGTATAATTCTTCTGTGTATTACATGCTGATGGTTAGACACAAGTTACCTAGGTGTAGGGAAAATGTTTTAGAACCTTACAGATAAAGCAAAGACGATTATGTGACATCACTATAAATGTTCTGCAAGTTCACTGTATAAGAGCATTTTTGTACTTTATAATATAGTTTCACTGAGTGGAAGTCTGTGTTTATTTATTGTTTAGCCCAACTGAGGATTCCTGAAAAATATCTAGCTATAATTACATAACCATCTGCTAATTCTTAAAGTTCTTACTTTTTGGTTTATAAAACAACAAACAGCCTGCGCAGTTTTCTTACCATATACCGCTGGTTAAAGGGACACTAAACCCAATTTTTTTCTTTTATGATTCAGATAGAGCATGCAATTTTAAGCAACTTTCTAATTTACTCCTATTATCAGTTTTTCTCTTGCTTTCTTTATTTGAAAAAGAAGGCATCTAAGCCAAGGAGACAGCCAATTTTTGGTTCAGTACCCTGTACAGCCCTTGTTTATTGGTGGGTGAATTTATCCACCAATCAGCAACAACAACCCAGGTTGTTCAACAAAAATGGGCCGGCATCTAAACTTACATTCTTGCTTATCAAATAAAGATGCCAAGAGAATGAAGACAATTTGATAATAGGAGTAAATTAGAAAGTTGCTTAAAATTGCATGCACTATCTGAATCAAGAAAAAAAATTGGGTTCAGTGTCCCTTTAACTTCGAATCATGTGCCAGGGTCACTCACCATGTACGATAGAGGTACAGTGTGCTCCGTCAGGAAAGGAGCATACTATGTAAACACGTGTATATAAAACAAATAGCAGGTAAACATGATGTAAAAATATTACGTTAAATCAGGTCATAGAAATATAAGATACCATCCAGATCCAATCTACATGAAATACACTTACTGTATTTAAGTATAAAATTGCCAGACACATATGGAATTTGAATACATTAGCATACAGTATATACTCTAATAAACACTTGGAAAAACAGAAAACAGATGGAGCTCTCTGCTTTGAAAATTGTATCTTTTAAAACATTAACTTCTTCTTGAAAGTTACTGAGCAAATGTATCATTTAATTCATTTTTTGTGATTTTTTCTTATGAATATTTCATCTTCACATTAAAGATTATTTTTTTAAAATGGGGTAATTTACATAATTTAAAGTACAGGAAGAACAGCACTGTTATATATCCCTTAAAGGGATATGAAACCCAACTAAATGTAGCCACCAATCAGCAAGCGCTACCCAGGTTTTGAACCAAAAAATGGGCCGCTCCTAAGCTTATAGTCCTTTTTTAAAAATGTTTTAAAGATTCTAAGAGAATGAAGAAAAATTGATATTAGGTGTAAATTAGAAAGTTGCTTAAAATTTCATGCTCTATCTGAATCACGAAAGAAAAATATTGGGTTCAGTATCCCTTTAAGTCTGTAAGTGAATGTCTCATGTTACTATACACAGATGCAAGGGATTTATGCATTTCAATATGTTTGATTAAAATGACATGCTCTATCGGAATTATGAAAGAAAAAAATGTGGGTTTCATATCCCTTTAAAGGTTTGCCATTCAGGGCTATGACTTCTTTGTTCACTGCAGTAATTACTATATCACCTTCCTATGCAATTGTATATACAAGTCTAGCAATCAGATAATTACCATTGCTAAGCAATCATCAGCTAATTAGAGGGTAATAAAGATTCTCATTTGCAAAAGGTGGCTGACTCTCGTCACAAAATTAAATACCTAATGTGAATGTGAGTTTATTTTTGGAGAAGAGAGGTCTAGTTTTTGCTCCTCATCATCCTTTATTCCTTAATTCTGGTCTTTGGTGGGTCAAGTTACACCAACCACATGACAAGTAGAGTGTCATTAGACCTCTCATTTGACAGAAGACACACTTCTTCTAGCGTAGGTCCTCAGACTTGTGAGTTTATTTTTGGAGAAGAGGAGGTCTAGTTTATACCCCTTTAATTCTGGTCTTTGGTGGGACAAGTTACACCAACCACATGACAAGTAGTGTCATTAGACCTCTCATTTGACAGAAGACACACTTTCTAGCGTAGGTCCTCAGACTTGTGAGGTTATTTTTGTTGGCTTAGTCTGAACAGACTCTTCTTGGTTACCCTAAAGCCCTGGTATTTAGTGGGTCATATTACATCTAGAATGTCACTGGCAAGAAGACTTGTGTCTTACTACTGTAAGAAAAGTCTGTAACTGAGGGTGATCATCCTAGTCAGCTACTGTTCATTGCATGTAACATTACAGGCGCTTTCAGTATAAGATCACTTATAAAGAATACTTTTACACATACTACAATTTGTCATTCCTTAAAGTTATTGTAAATCTTACAATATTTCTGCTGTCTGATATTTTATATTTGTTAAGTTGCATTTCCCCAGTAATATATTTAAAGGGACATGAAACCCTAAAATGTTCTTTTGTGATTCAGACATAGCAAAGTTTCCAATTTACTTCTTTTATCAATTTTGCTTTGTTCCCATGATATTCTGTGTTCTGGAGCACTACGTGGCAGGAAATAGTGCTGCTATCTAGTGCTCTTGCAAATGGATAACAATCTTGCAAAACGGCTGCCATATAGTGCACCAGAAATGGGTCGGCTCCTAAGAATTACGTCCATGCTTTTCAACCAAAGATTCCAAGAAGAACAAAGACAAATTGATAATACAAGTAAATTAGAAAGTTGTTTAAAATTGCATGCTCTATCTGAATGATGAAAGAAAAAAAATTGGGTTTCATATCCCTTTAAAATTAGTTTGTGGGGATCAGATAACACCCAGCATACTCTTAACCAGGGTCTAGAAACCCATATCTATGCACATACAAGCCACTGAATATAAAGTAGAAGACCTGACTCACACGCAGATAAGGCTCTATGATCTCAGAATAAACCCTGTACTATTTTTGTTTATTAGTTACATTTATAAAGCTGACATTCTAATACACTTATCCTGTGGGGAAGAAAATGTCACCTATCCCAGCATTTTCTGTGTGTGCTAGATTCATGATAAATTTCGCAGTCCCCAAAGGAATGAGCAGAATATAGGATATGTAAGGTGCAATGTGTTTGTTACAGATTTAAAATGTAAAAATAGTTCTAGGGCAAAACATATATTTTCAAAACAAAATGCGACATGTTTTATCATTTTGTTGATGGAATAAGCATATACCTCTAGTCATATACATTTAGGATTACATCAAGCATATACATGAGAGTTCCTCATACTCTAAAGGAGTATTGGGATGAATTCTTTATATACCAGACATCTAGGAGGTCTCAGATTTGGATTACGATATTTGGGTCTACATTTTGGACATTTACATGTACAGGAAATGCAAGCTTAGAACACTCTCTGTTAGATTTTAATGAAATTTAGGAGTCATCCTTAATTTTGAAGATATAGTCAAGTGTTTTTAACTCCACTCCTCAGGCACACCAATGGGAAGATTTTCATGGTATCTGAACTAAAGTACAAATTAAATAATCAGCTGATGATGGGGAGAGCATGTAAGTAACCATGGTAACGGATCAGCTTATTATCTCACATGTACTCTACCCTGGCTCGTTGGTGTGTCTTGAGGACAGGAGTTTGAAAAAGACCGATTTAGTCATCTATATTTTCGAGCCAATGAAGGGATTTGCATATATCTATATATAAATAACTTCCCTTGTCCCTAAAATGTGAGGAATGAGAAGAAAAACTTTAGGAGCTGTAGTTTCTGGATTTATCAAGCCCTGATTTAATGTAGCAGAATGTGGATAGTTACACATCATTGCCTACAATCAGTGCAGGATAAGTGATGTATGTCTAAGGTGACCATATTGCCACTTTAAAAAGGGACACATATGAAAAATACATATCTCAGGGTTCTTATACAAAACATTTCTTTAACAGCCCTTAAAACAGCCCTGATATATGTATTTTTTCATATGTGTCCCTTTTAAAGCGGCATATGGTCACCCTATGTATGTCAGTGTTTCTCATTCTCAACTTGTCCTCAAGTAACCCTAACACAGGCCAGATATTCATAATATCTTAACTAGAGCACAGGTGAAATAATCAGCTGATCAGTAACCATGGTTACTAACCTGCTTTCACCCATCAGCTGATTATTTCACCTGAACTAGTTAGATATCAAATAATCCGCTGATCAGTAACCATGGTTACTAACCTGCTTTCACCCATCAGCTAATTATTTCACCTGAACTAGTTTAGATATCATAAATATCTGGCCTGCTAGGGGTATTTTAGAACTGGAGTTGTATGTAGTGAGACAGCAACCTCTTTGGTCTGCGCATGTAGGACAGGGACTCTGCAACAATCCCTTAAATCCACAATAATCAACAATGTCCACAGTGCTTCTTAGGTTTACTCAAGTTTCTTTATTAGTTACCCAGACATCCAAATGATAAGCGACGTTTCGGGTGACAACGGTAAAGCATGAGTAAGGGTTGTCACCCGAAACGTTGCTTATCATTTGGATGTCTGGGTAACTAATAAAGAAACTTGAGTAAACCTAAGAAGCGCTGTGGACATTTGTTGATTATTTTAGAACTGGAGTTGATAAACACTGCTGTATGGTATATGAGTTTTAGCATTAACCATGTGATTAGACCCTCACTGTTGCGCTATTAGATTTTACTACATTTTACAATCTGCAACAAGCACCCTGACCCTGTTGCATGGAGGAGACTATAACTGTATTTAGGACTTAAAGGCACAGTATACACCAATTTTCATATAACAGCATGTTATAGACACTTCTATAAAATAAGAATATGCACAGATACTGATCTAAAAATCCAGTATAAAACCTTTTAAAACAAGCTTCCTTAGAAGCTCCCAGTTTAGCACTGTTTATGAGGGTTAGGCTGGGACACCCAGTAAAAGGGGCTGGGAAACCAGGAGGAGCAGACACTCCCCCCGTCTTCCCTTCCCTGCATATGAAAAAAACTCATTAATCAAACAGGAGCAAAGCTTGAATCTGTAGACATCAGTATACATTTAAAACTTTGGGGCTTGATTAGGAGTCTGAAAATCAGCACAATGTTATTTAAATATAAACAAAACTATACATTGTTACAAAAACACTCCAAGGTGCGCTTTATAAATGGATCATCTACAAAACATTTATACAAAGAAAAATCTAGTTTACAATGTCCCTTTAAGCTCATCCATTATTTATCAATCAGCAATGTCCAGGAACATAAAGACTTTAGGTTCCCCATGGTATTATATAACCCACTCATCAACTTCTATTTGTTTTTGTTTCCGCAGAGGTGAAGATTGACTTTGTTCCAAGACAAGGTACTACTCATATGTTGCTTGTGTGTAACGTGTTAGTAGGTGCTATGTGCATTAAGCCATAACAAACTGGCTGTATACATTATTTTTATTATTATAGTAGTTGTAAGCTTTATAATACCAGTTGCATACATTCACCTCCATACCTATCTAATCATATATATTATTTTATCTATGCATTTATCTTTCTGCATATTTATGTTCATATTTTGTCCCATTATCTGTTTGCAAGTTTGTTTGGCTGTGTGAGTCCTAAAAAATACATCTCACACACACACACACACACACATATTATATATATATATATATATATATTATATATATATATATATATATATATATATATATATACCGGGTATATATATCTTTTTTCTTTAAAATAGCAAGTCATAAGTACCCAGTATATCTCAAACAAACCTCATGCAACTGCATGGTAGATTTGCTGTAGGCCGGATTGGCCTACTAGGATACCAGGAAATTTCCCGGTGGGCTGCAGCAGCTGGGGCTGGAAAGCTACAATTTAAAGGGGTGGTTAATGGATGCAATTGGGCTTTAGAGTGCATATAACAACAATCTGGTACTTTTTATATTACAAACTAATATAATATAATTCTGAAACAAAATATTGGGGGAAGCAGTATCCCAATAATCTCCTTTGAGAAAAATGGGGTGTGCACATTATACTGAGTCAACGGAAAATAGGGCTGGTCTCCACATTTTCCAGGGCTGCTTTTTATTCCCAGTCCGGTTACAAATACAGCAACTGGCATAACTAAATACAATTAAAGTTTGTAGTATTATCATGGCAGCCCTTACTCAAATGCAACATTTGTGGACACACATACGCTAGGACTTCCCCTCACTTAAAAATATAGGCTCTAAAGATTTTTAGGAACTGTCAGTAAGAAAGTCCTATAAGTTTTGCAAATAATGTATTGCTGGTAAGTTGAGAACTTTATCAATAGGGGTATATATACATCCTTTTTGACTGGCCCAGTAAAATTCTTATCTCAACTTCCATCTAGCCATGTGTGTTTACATTTCATTTTCTTGCAGTTGCTGCATGTAAGTTTGTTCCCATGTGTTTGTGTATCTGTTAAGACATGACCATGCTCATATTTGTGTATTTGTCAGGTTTTTTTACATGTTCATACCACCAGTGCTAGTCTCTCTCTCTTTTCATTTTATGACATCTGTTATTGCGTGTGAATGTTTACATATTATTTACACCCATCAAGAGAGTCCCTATGCATTTCTGTCAAGCTGAGTGTTCTTTGTATGCATTTTTGCCTCTGTTCTGTGTTCACTGATGTGCTGTTTTTGTGAAAGTTTTGTTTTAAAATAAGCTAAAAATGTTTTTTATAACATGAATGAATCCCTCTTCCTGATTTTTCTATAATTGTCTGGATGTAATTAAACAAATATGATTATAATCTGGTAAAATCTACAATAAAACTTAAGGACAGTGAATTTTAGGTTTAAAAAGTACCTATATATGTACTCACCCCAGCTTTGCTTATAATGAGATACCTGACTCATTTTATTGGTTGAATTCAAGCCCTGAAGTTGCACTCTATGAAGATGCAACTGGCAGTCACCAGCCTAGACTGTTTGTTTTAAGTACATCTCACTGGGCCAATCAGAAATCTACAAACAACCTATGCCACTTCATGAAACTAGCATGTGCCCCTGCATTGTTGTGCCAATACAAACGCACCTGCCTGCCCATGGTGTAATGCACCATCACAAGTCTGCATCTGAAAGGATTTAGGAGTGCACGCTGGTTTCAGGCAATAGTGCAGGAGGTACTGGGATGGGTACATACATATTTTAATAATCCTAACGTTTACTGCCCCTTATAAAATAAAATTGGTAGTAAAGTGAATGTATTCCATTTTTATAACGTCCCTATATGTTTCTGTAATAAATAACAGTCTCTAGTTAGTTAGTAAGTGCATGTTATTTGTAAACTAATGTGGTAACCATTGTTTGGACTTCCTTTCTCACAGAACCCCCTAAGATTAAGCTGGACTGTATGTCCCACTCTGCTGACACCATCATTGTTGTTGCTGGCAATAAGCTGCGTTTGGACGTTCCAATCTCTGGAGATCCAGCACCTACAGTGATTTGGAGTAAAGGGGATAAGGTAAAAATGGGGAATTGTTTCTCATCTTCTTCGCTGCTCTACAAATACTGCATCAAAGTAACAGGCAAAGGAACCCAGTCCTATAGAATGCTTGACCTTTAGCTAGGGCAGTGAAAGGTAGTAGCCTTGCCCAAGGTGGCACAATTTATGAGGCACCAGCTCCTACTGAGCATGTGCAAGAACTGACAGTGTATATTTATGTGCGTCCATGATTGGATAATGGCTGTCACATGATACAGGGGGCCAGCAAATTGAAAGTAAATTTTAAAAATGATTACTCATTAAAAATTCAGAGTAAGTGCTATTGCTTTGTATTTTATTATGCAATGCTATTGTATGTAAAGGACAGTAAAGCAAACATTAAACTTTCATTATTTAGATAGAGCATGCGTTTTCTAGTTTACTTTATTAGCAACTTTGCTTTATCTTGGTATCTTTTGTTGAAAATTAAAGGTATCTAGGTTTAAGAGCTTATATATGTCTTTAGCATTTTACTGTTTGCAATAATGTTATACATTGTTACGGGCACTGCTGCCATAGTGGCCCAGATTATTTTTTAACAGTGCGCCCGGTAAAGGGGAAACTTTACCCGTTTATGAGTGCACATTAAATAACCAGCCATTACAAGTGGCCGGTTAATGAGACCGCAAGCCTGCGGTTTCACTTTAGGCTAGAAATCATTAACCAGAAATCCTATGAGCATCTTTATTTTTTTTTATAAAAAACTGCACAAAGCAGTTATAAGGGGTTTAAAGTGAGGGGTGTGGGGTGTAAAGTGCCTTCACATGGGGGGTGAATGGGGGACAGTGTTTTCACTATAAATATATATGTACTGTATATGCTTATATACATATATATTTATGTGTTAATATGTGTATATGTACATATTAACACAAACATATATCTGTATTTAATGCTGCACACGATTTGTCCGCTGGCCTAGATGGTTTGCCATGTCTATCAGCATCAGACGAGGATCCCATTGAAGCTTATGGAAGCATGCTCTTGTGAGTGCTTGGTTTCCAGACAATGCGCACACAAGGTCGCTTTCACATTGTGGCCGCACTTGTAATACCAGAGCACATTTACGTTTACTGTAATTACTGAATGAAGTGCAAATATAGCGATTGCGTAAGCGCAATATTGCGCTACACTCGCAATCTAGCCCATTTTGTTAAGACACATGCACACCCTTGAGCTTACCTCTATATGCTCTCATGGAAAGGTGCTAAGCTGCAACCAAGGTGACAAGAGAAAGAGGTCAATTTCATATAGAAATAAATTGGATGTTTCTTTATTGCAGGATCTAAATTTATATCATGAACATTCAATTTTTGCTTCCATGTTCCTTTAAATATTGTACAATTCAACACTTGTGTAGGTATATTTTGCACTTTTTCATATTACTGATTATTAGATTGTTAATGTATTGATTTGTTTGTTAATTCCTTTATCCATTTGTACAATCTTGTTTGTCATGATGCTGGGCTGGCATTAAACAGTTAGCTCATTAAAGGGATATTAACAGTATGTAATTAAAAAAATGTTTAAATTATGTGTAGTTAAAAGCAAATTGCAGTATGCTTACTTGGTTTATTTTCTCACCTTTCCTGTAATTAAATCTGAAAATTGTTGTTTTTCTAAATTCCTCTGAGTTTCTGTAAAGTAACGGACTTCACCATGTTTTAATTTAAGTTTCTGCTTATCTATCCTTCCTGATGATGACAATTAAAGGGACACTGAACTCAATTTTTTTCTTTCATGATTCAGATAAAGCATGACATTTTAAGCAACTTTCTAATTTACTCCTATTATCAAATAGGAGTAAATTAGAAAGTTGCTTAAAATTGCATGCTCTATCTGAATCACGAAATAACAACTTTAGGTTAAATAAAAAATAGACAATAAAAGAGACTGTCCAAACAAGGCTGTGTGGACCATTGGATTATACAAAAGGGTTTCCACGCAGCCTTGTTTGCACAGAGATAAATCGAAAACTAGTTTCAAACATGTTGATCCCATTACTTTTATAGAAACAAAACCTTTACACTTATATTTCCAATATTTAACAACAAATATCATTGTAAAAAAAATTCTACCTTTTATTCTAAGGCTAATCTTTGCTTTGAATACATCACTATATCTGGTATGTGTTTACTGTTTGATATCCCTTTACATTTGTGCAAAAAATATATACTTTTATTTTAGAGATAAGCTGTAGCACAACCGCAAAATGAGCTATACTGAATGGGAACTGAATATTAATGATCCATGTTGTAAAACAGTAACTATCAAACCACCTTTCTTCCTTATTTGCAAAGCTGTACCAATGTATTTGCTTTAGCCTTTGTTGTCTTTCTAAATTAGATAATTTGGGCAGATCTCTATCAAAACTAAACCTGAACCATCTGAGAATTTGTTCAGCGATGTAATGTAAGTTAGGGTTTCTATACTCCATAAGTGTAGCTTGTTGGCACACATACTAATATCACATAGGGTGCCACAGATCTAATGCATATACTTTTTGTTTCATAATTTCATATCACATTGTGCACATCCCACGCAAAGTGTGACTATGGATATTGTAGGTGTCACCATGCACATCCCATTGTAGGTGTCACCATGCACATCCCATTGTAGGTGTGACCATAACACATCCCATTGTAGGTGTGACCATGCACATCCCATTGTAGGTGTGACCATGCACATCCCATTCTAGGTGTCACCATGCACATCCCATTCTAGGTGTCACCATGCACATCCCATTGTAGGTGTGACCATGCACATCCCATTCTAGTGTGTGACCATGCACATCCCATTTTTGGTGTGACCATGCACATCCCCTTCTAGGTGTCACCATGCACATCCCATTCTTGGTGTGACCATGCACATCCCATTCTTGTGTGACCATGCACATCCCATTCTTGGTGTCCACCATGCACATCCCATTCTTGGTGTCACCATGCACCATCCCATTCTTGGTGTCACCATGCACATCCCATTCCTAGGTGTCACCATGCACATCCCATTCTAGGTGTCACCATGCACATCCCATTCTAGGTGTCACCATGCACATCCCATTCTAGGGGTCACCATGCACATCCCATTCTAGGCATCACCATGCACATCCCATTCTAGGCGTCACCATGCACATCCCATTCTAGGGGTCACCATGCACATCCCATTCTAGGCATCACCATGCACATCCCATTCTTGGTGTGACCATGCACATCCCATTTTAGGTGTGACCATGCACATCCCATTCTAGATGTGATTATGCACTTCCTATTCTAGGTGTGACCATGCACATCCCATTCTAGGTTTGATTATGCACATCCTATTCTAGGTTTGTCCATGCACATCCCATTCTAGGTGTGACCATGCACTTCCCATCCTATTCTAGGTGTGATCATGCGCATTCCATTCCAGGAGTGTCAATTCACATTCCATTTTAGATTTGACTGTGCGCATCCTATTCTAGGTGTGACTTTTCACATCTCATTCTCTAGGTGTGACCATGCACGTCATGCACATCTAGTTATAAACATGTGCATTTAATACCATTTCATTTATGTAATCCCAAGAGAACTGCTGATGTTTTATGTGCTATGCAACAGTGATGAGATGTTTCCTAGCAGACCATTTCCACCACTTGGGCATATTTACAAAGCTCTTAAAGATTTTTGCTTTAGTCTGTGCTGTCTTTCCATAATCAGGTAATTGAGCAGATCTCCACCAGTGCTGAACCGAAGCCAGAGGAGATGATGATGAGAGATATAGATGTAAGTTCAGGTTTCCATGTCTCATCATTGTGGTGTGGGAACACATACTCATGTGTGATTAGGCACTTCCCATCTCAGGAGTGATTGTGTATCTCACATGTCATGTGAAAGAACTTCCCCTCCAAGAAGTGATCACATAACTCACATCCTATGTGTGATTATACATTTTATATGCTATATGTGATTGTGCACCTCCTCCTCTATGTGTGATTATGCACCTCCCATCTTACATGTGATCATGCATCTCCCATCCTATATGTAAACATGCTTATCTTATCAATGTCTTATTATTCACTTCCCATCCTATGTGTGATTAGGCACCTACAATTTTGTGTGTGATCAATGACTCCCCCCATTCTATGTGTGATTATGAACCTCCCATTCTATGTGATTATGCACCTCCTATCCTGTTCATGATCATGAACTTTCATCCTATGTGTGATTAGGCACCTACCATTTTGTGTGTGATCAAGCACTATGATCATGAACTTATCATCCTATGTGTGATTAGCTACCTACCATTTTGTGTGTGATCAAGCACTATGATCATGAACTTATCATCCTATTTGTGATTAGGCACCTACAATTTGATTAACTTTTTCTGTCAGCTGTTAAACTGTAACTAAGGTTCATTCATGCACATTTTTCCTGTGGGTGGTACAAAACAACTCATCCATAATTGATTGTGCAAACCTCAATATAGAATTTGCTCATTATACCTCCTAGATATGAGGTATATATAAGTCACCTGGTGTGGAATTTAGATGCATCTCTCAAGTCCAAAATAAACTTTTATGATTCAGACAGGGCATGTAATTTTAAACAACTTTCCAATTTACTTTTATAACTAATTTTGCTTTCTTCTCTCATATTCTTAGTTAAAAGCCTAGGTAGGCTCATATGCTAATTTCTTAGACCTTAAAGGCTGCCTCTAATCTGAATGTATTTTGACCACTAGAGGGCGTTAGTTTCATGTGTGTCATATAGATAACATTGAGCTCACGCATGTGAAGTTACCTAGAGTCAGCACTGATTGGCTAAAATGCAAGCCTGTCAAAAGAACTGAAATAAGGGGCAGTTTGCAGAAGCATAGATACAAGGTAGATCACAGAGGTAAAAAGTGTATTAATATAATGGTGTTGAATATGCAAAACTGGGGAATAGGTAATAAAGGGATTATCTATCTTTTTAAAAACAACAACAATTCTGGTGTTGACTGTCCCTTTAATGTTATGTAGACAATCCTCCTTGATGACCCTCATACAGAGTCTTCCATTATTGCGAGCTTCCAAAACGATGTTCGACTTTTTACACACCATTTTCTCCATGATAAACAGAGGATATAGGGGCCGATTTATCAAGCTCCGTATGGAACTTGATGCCCCCTGTTTCCGCACGAGCCTTAAAGGGACACTAAACCCATAACATTTTCTTTCATGATTTAGGTAGAGAATACAATTTTAAACAACATTCCAATTTACATTCTATTATCTAATTTGCTTCATTCTTTAGATATTCTTTGTTGAAGAAATAGCAATGCACATGGGTCAGCCAATCACATGAGGCACCTATGTGCAGCCACCAACCAGCAGCTTCCGAGCCTATCTTGATATGCTTTTCAGCAAAGGATATCAAGAGAATGAAGCAAATTAGATAATAGAAGTAAATTAGAAAGTTGAAAATCACTTGTTCTTTCTAAATCATGAAAGAAAAAATTTGGGTTTTATGTCCCTTTAAGCCTCGCCGGAAACAGAAGTTGTGAAGCAGCTCCATAACTTGTCTGCCTGCTCTTAGGCCGCAGACAGAAATTAACCCAATCGGAATACGAATCTGCAGGGGGGGCGGAATTGCGCCAGCAGTTCACAAGAACTGCTTGTGCAATGATAAATGCCAACAGCATATGCCTGTCCGCATTTATCTATGTGCAGCGGACATGATACGCTACAGCATATCATGTCCGCACGCACTATGATAAATCTACCCCATATTGCTTAAAATGTGAGAGATTACCAAAAATATAAAGTAAAAATATTCAATAAAAACCGTATACAATCTGTACTAGGTGTATCATATACATTCCATCCCAGGTGTGAACATGCATATCCCATCTCAGTATGATCATACATATCCCATCTCAGGTATGATCATACATATCCCATCTCTGAGGTGATCAAACACATTCCATCCCAGGTGGGATCATACACATCCAATCCATGGTGTAATGGTACATATCCATATCCCCCCCTTGTTGTGATCATTTACATCCCATCCCAGGTGTGATCATATACATAACATCCCAGGTGTGATCACTCACACCCCATCCCAAGTATGATCTCATATATAGCTTTTCAAGCGGTTTATAGTGTTCATTGCATTGCTTAATTAAATGCTATAATGGAACTGTCTGCTTCTGTCCCTAAATCTACCCTAGAAACTGAGGCCCCTGGCCACCTTTCTACCATTAGGTGTGCTTATTGTAAAAAAAAGATGAGGCACGTTCACCAGCTCATTTATGTGACTCATGTTTAGAATTATTAATGCCGTCAGACCAACCTAATGCTGTTTCTTTGGGTATCAATTGCACATGCACCCTCTGTTTGTTCATTACATGAGGAATACTAATGTAGTTTCACCTAGTGTGACATTTTTATCAAGGCTGCAGTTCTGAGTCGGTGGCTGCTCTCCCCGCCTTCAGATTTTACCTTCTACTAGTTCTATGTGCCCTAAAGCTATGGATACTGTTAGTCTTCATCTAGTGTTGAACCTGATATTTCTTCTTTTTAATAACTTTAGGGGATAAAGATCCTAAGGTTTCTGATGACAAGCCATGTAATTGTTTGAATTCAGTTTTTAAGACTGTTAGACAGCATCAGGGATAGGGAAAACCTCAGTGAGTTTATAACATGATTAATCTAGTATCATAAGCTAATTCATGAAGCCTATATAGGTATATAGTTGATAAATGAGGAATATTATGTGCAAATGCTTCTCTCTAAATAGATGCGTATTGACTGTGTAGTACACAAGTAAGACCTAGGCAATCCATTTCTCAGCTGTAACCTGGCATTACAAACTCCAAGGGGTAGCACAAAAACACCTACAATGATTAGATGGGAAGCAGACACTAACTCTACACTAGAGATGCCAGAATGGCAGGACCTTTTTTATTCTTCATGTAGGGATTGATCAGTGCGACCTACGAGAGAACAGCTTAAAGACCATCTTTTCGGTGGTATTTGACGCCATTAAAAACTTCACATATACAACGGGCAGAAATAGGAACTGTTACAGGGGATGTAATTCAGTTGGTACCTATATGCATATGTGGTGGGAATGCCCTAAAGTAGCCTATATATGGTCCAAGCTCTCGGCCCACCTGAGCCTCTTATTAGAGGAGCAGGTGGTGTTATCTGTATCTCAGGGACTGTTGAACGCCCCTTTACAAATTTTCATAAACACATCAACACTCTTATTAGAATACTCTGCACAATAACGAGGGTGAGTATTGCAAATATTGGAAGGAGGGAGTACCGACATGGAATGAAATATTAGAAAGATTTAAAATGACATACTCCTTACATGAAGCGGCAGCAATGATGTTAGGCACAACCGACACATTTCACAAGATCTGGTTTTACTGGATGCTACATTCAGCCTGAAGACCCCCACCCAAAATCATAGGCGTAAATAGGAAATCCGATTTCAAAGGGAAATAGAAACAGATCGGGGGGGAGAGCGGGGGATAATAGGGAAGGGGCAAAGTCAGGGGAATAGAGGAGGTACTATAAATCACCCACAACCTCAAATAACAAGGAAAATATAGGAGGACCTGTGTACAAGAAACTGCAGTAATGTGCGAGTAATAGATCATAATGGACCAAATGGCCTATTTGTTAGTTCACTTTGTTATTCTTAGTTTTTCTTTCCTTCTTTTTTTTTATTTTTTTTTTTCTCTCTTCTTTGCTATTCTTTTTTTTTGCAATAAGAATATAAGTTATGTATTAGTAGTCTTTGATGAGAAAGATATCAGGTATGATGTACTGACGTTGACAATTCAGGGTATATGAAAAAGATCAATGACAAGAATGTGGAACTGATAATGCATTATTCTAGTTTCTGTGCATCAATGCCTGTGGAGACGATTCTGTAACTAACTGCATAAGACATGTATTCTGTTTGAAAATGTTAATTCAATAAAAACTATTTTAACATAAATAGATGCGTATTTACAAAACTAGTACACAATATAGTGTTTAATCCTAAAATAATATTAATAAAATGTGTATATCAAGTACTACACAGATCATAATTTACAGTTACAGTCTTGTACCTTAAGATAGTTCCTAAAACCTACGTTAATATAGAATGGTGATAATGAAGATAATATTGTGTATATATAAGAGAGTGTCATATAATGGAAGACAATTAATCTTTATAGGAATTAAAACCACCACCTAGGCTGTGATAATGACACCTAATTTTCCATCTTTGGTGTAATCTATCTTATAATACAAATGTAGTTACTTCTTATTTCACGTATGGTATATTTAACGTGGTTAAATTTAAGTAGGAGCAAAGCTATAATGTTATGCTTACATCTACTACATTGTAGGCTTCCAAGTAAACACTAAAAATAGTAATAATTGTTTATAAACATGATACATACTAGCCATTCTATAGATAGATAAATATCTACTGTATATCATCCTAAAGTAGAGCTGATACGATTAGTGTATGTATATGTGTGACCATATTGGTCACTCCCAATAATTGATAATATCGTACTTGGACATTGTTTTTTTTAGACATAATGCTATTCCATTGACTACAGTGTCAAGTAAATATAGCTTTTATATGCACTGGGAAACAAAATTTTGTGTGACTCGCTTTATTCCTATATTCGCTATATTGCAGTGGTCTGGGAACGAACCCGCAATATCTCTGAGGTGCACCTGTATGTATGTATGTATGTATGTTTTATATATATATATTATAGCACACAGAGAAAGTCCAGCACTCACTTACAAGCTCTCAGCTAAGATAAGGGGAACTGTAAATGAAAACATGGCAGTGCCCATTACTTTATAGAAACTTAGAGGAATTAGAAAACCAACCATTTACAGAGTTAAATTACAGGGAAAAAGGAACAACATAAATAATCACATTTTATTGAATTTCTTTTTTAACTGACCAAAATTAAGCATTTTATATTACAATATTATACTATTAAATATTCCTATAATATTCATTATTCATAGGTACCCTTTATATATATATAAAATGTTACAGCTAACACTCGCCTAGATTACGAGTTTTGCGTTATGAGGGGTGCGGTGCTAACTTGCAGGTTATTCTCACCGCTCACTTACCTGCAGCGCTGGTATTACAGGTTTTTTTAAACCCGGCGTTACAAGGCAAGAAGTGAGCATAGAGCAAAATTGTGCTCCATACCGCACTCCAATACCAGCGCTGCTTAAGTGAGCGGAGAGCTGGTTATACGTACTCGTGCACGATTTCCCCATAGACATCAATGGGGAGAGCCGGCTGAGAAAAAGTCTAACACCTGCAATAAAGCAGCGTAAAGCTCAGTAACGCAGCCCCATTGATTCCTATGGGGAAACACATTTTATGTTTACACCTAACAACCTAACATGAACCCTGAGTCTTAACACCCCTAATCTTACATTTATTAACCCCTAATCTGCCCCCCCCGACATCGTCGACACCTACATTAATACTTATTAACCCCTAATCTGCAGCTCCGGACATCGCCGCCACCTACATTATACTTATTAACCCCTAATCTGCTGCCCCCAACATCGCCGACACCTACATTATATTTATTAACCCCTAATCTGCCGCCCCTAACATCGCCACCACCTACCTACATTTATTAACCCCTAATCTGCCATCCCCAACGTCGCCGCCACTATTCTAAATTTATTAACCCCTAAACCTAAGTCTAACCCTAACACCCCCTAACTTAAATATAATTAAAATAAATCTAAATAAAATTCATATCATTATCTAAATTATTCCTATTTAAAACTAAATACTTACCTATAAAATGAACCCTAAGCTAGCTATAATATAACTAATAGTTACATTGTATCTATTTTAAGGTTTAACGCTGCTTTTTTCACCTTCCCGCAAAACTCGTAATCTAGCCAACTGTTTTTGTAATGCTAGTTGTGAAGGACATTCAGTCCCTTTTCACTTAGTAGCTAGGAGAAAAATTGAGCCTATTAATTTCAGCATTCAACAAGCTGAATGTGATTAATGTAATCTAAGCAAAATGTATCATTCTATGCTGTTGTAATTTGGCTAGTACAAAACTAAAAGCCAACATGGTGTAATCTTTTTCATTTTAGTGGCTATCAGCATACTGAAAAAGATTTACACCTACAATGTAAATTCATAATTTTTTGCCCAACATCAAAAAAATATTGCAGTAAAATTATATATATATATATATATATAAATATATTATATATATATATATATATATATATATATATAAAAGATACAGCAATGTTTTGTAAATTTATGTTGAAATTTAAATCTTATGGGTTCCAAATTATATGTATTGTATTTTGAAAATGAATAAAAACAAATAACGAGGCAATTACAAAAAAAAAAAAAATATATATATATATATATATATATATATATATAAAAACTATTTTTAACTGTGTTTTATATCATTTGCAATGATCCCCCGCCCGCAGCTGCTCTGTACTTACACAGCAAAGACGAAATCGACTTCCCCAGATCACGGCGTGGCCTCAGGAAATATTTGCTCTAGGGGGGAAGCCATGATTGGAGGAAGCCGGTTTCGTCATTGCTGTGTAAGTACAGAGCAGCTGCGGGCGGGGAACGCTGGTCTGGCTTGGAAGAAGTAAAAGTTAAGTATTTTAACAAAACCGCTGTAATGTAAACTTTCAAAGCTGAAATAACATCTTACGTAATTCAAGTAAAGAAAGCAGGAAACAGTGAGAATATCAAATTAGCTAATAACCTCTCAATGGCTTACGCACGCCTTAGATCATATCCTTCTAGGGGAAATAGAGAGAGATATTTTTTAGCTTAGAAAGAGAGGGATCAATTTCTATTGTCCATCGCAGGGAAAGCAGTGATCAAGTGTCAGATACGCTTTGAAAGATTTGGGAATAAGGCTGGAAAATACCTGGGAAACCTTTTTAAGAAAAAGAAAAAAACAATAAGTATAATTAAAGATAGAGCAAAAATGATTACAAGCTCAGAAGAGATATCTTTAGTGTTTCAGAGATATTATGAAAACTTATATTCTTCCCAAAATCCGGAGTTGGGTCCAATTCAGAAGTTCTTAGGGGAGTCCAATCTACCTATAATAAGTAAAGAGGATAGTGAATTACTAAATACACCAATCACTGATAAGGAAATTATAAACACTATACGACACTTGAAGAAAGGGAAGGCGCCTGGGCCTGATGGGCTCCCTTTGGAATTTTATTTATTATTAAAGGAGGAAACCACTCAGTATCTTAAGGAGCTTTATAAATATTACTTCCAGCAGAACTAAAAAAATTACAGCTCAATTTAAAACAGCCAATATTGTTCTATTACCCAAAGTGAAGTAATTTTCCATTTTCCTGAGAGGCACAGTGGACTAGCTAGTTTAGCTGGTAGATTACAAAATTTGTCTTTATATATTGTGTATAACTTTCATTGTAGTTTTCAAGCTTAAATTCATTTTAAGGCATTTGATTCTTAGTAACCAAAATACAAAAATAGTTAATTTGCCTTTTTTTAGCATTTACTGGTGATGGGTAATATGATAAGCACATCTTTACACTCATAAAGTACAGGTGGGAAGCATATTTCATAAACAAACAGAATATTAGACTGTTCTCTGATTTGAAGATGGGAAAGTCCTAGGAATGGGACATTGTGCAGTATTCTAAGCATAGTAATAGATAAGGAAACAAAGGATTTACGGATTTGCAAAACTGATTTTTAAAAAAAAAACCCACATAAATCTGCAAGACATCCGAAGAAGAAGATCAAAAAAATTGAGTGCAAATTGGACCAGAGAGTGCTGCTTAATACATGAATATACATATGTTGTTTGATTACGTGTAGCACAGGTTCCGGTACACTGATTCCATTTTGCTCACATGTCACAGAATTTCTTTGGAACCTCCATGGAGTTCATTGCTTTTTATTATCCTTACAGCTGATTTCAGAGTCAGAAGGGAGAGTTCACGTGGAAACACATCCAGATCACTGTGTTTTCATTATTGAGGGAGCAGAGAAGCAGGATGAGGGGGCCTACACTGTGGTGGTGAATAATGCTGCTGGTGAAGACAAGGCTACCATTAATGTGAAGGTCATTGGTAAGTTCAGCCATCTCTGTCCTCCACAAAAATACTGCACAATCTGTTGGTAATTGGGTAAGATGGTAAATGGGGTCAAACAATGTCCCCCCCCCCCAAAAAAAAAGTTATATCTTAGCACCCACTCTTGATGCCACTATGCATACATTACATAACTGGTCAGCCATTTTACACCTTGGCTGAAAGTAACATACAAATAAAATAAATTTACCTCTTTGGCTGCCAGCAATACAGAAGTGATTTGACCCCCTTGACTGCCCCTCACTTTTGTGATGCATTAAGGCATAAAAGCCCTTTTACATTTATCTAACATTCAGGGATATTGGACATTTAAGCGGCCAGTATTTTTGTGAAGATTTTACTGGATAGCTTGCTAAAAAAATGGACTATCCAGTTGACTAATTGACACCTGGCAACCCTAGACATATTTTAAAGCTTAGATACTAAGGAGGAGAATTCTTTCCAACTCCATAGAATAGTCTCATTAAAATTTGTATCTAATTTACAGTTAATTAGGTGCAGGTGTTTAATGAAAAATGTAGCATTAGGTAGAATGTAGAAGAATATTCCATACTTTCAATGACATTAATTGAGATCAAAAGTAAAGCTCCAGAGATTGACTCATATCTGGTTCTGCATTCCATCAGTGCTCAACCCTATGTTCTCTATTTATTTCAGAGGCTCCTGACCCCCCTGAGTCACCCAAAATCCTGAACATTGGAGAGGACTACTGTACTGTACAATGGGAGCCACCCAAAGTATGATGGAGGGCAACCAATTCTGGGGTAGGGTTCCAACTCACTGCTAAGGTTACTATAAAATTATCAAGATTATTATTTTTTTATATTTATACCAACAACTTTTCTAATATTGCATGATGATTTTTTCCCTATAACCACTACTGGCCTTTCCCTGTCCAGCTAAATGATAGAATTTCAGAATATTCTTTATACAGTCAATACCACTTTTAATGGGCCTTAATGTTTGTTCAATGCAACGTTTAGCTCTTTGACATCTGTAACATATTCAACCAACAGGTTATATCTTAGAGAGGAAGAAGAAAAAAGAGCTATCGTTGGATGAGACTGAATTTTTGACTTAGTAAAGGAATTGTCCTACGAATCAAAGCGGATGATTGAGGGTGTGATATATGAAATGCGTATTTATGCAGTTAATTCTATCGGCATGTCCCTCCCTAGCCAGCCTTCACAACCCTTCATGCCCATTGGTAAGTAAGATATCCAATAATGTTCTTAGAATTAAATTCTCAAAAGGGGCCTGTGACCTACAGGTCTTACCGATCATACAATATCATATAATCATTTGTCACTGGTTATCTATGCAAATAAGTTTCTCAAGTTTTAGAAATGTTCAATTTTGAAAACTTCACGTTTCTTCTATCAATTGCTTAAATTCTTGAAAGCTTCACTTTTAACATGGAATGTTAGGCTAATAAATAAAAAGGGTATAACTGTTTAGTGCAAAGCTATGTTATTTTAGCATTCTGGAATATCTATAATCCTAAATTTAGTATGTAATGTTTATGAAATTGCGTTTATGCGGGAGAGGTATGGTCAGATTTATCTCACTCTATGAACTTACACCTACCTATAGTCTCACAAATGGCAAACTAAGATTTCTGTCATCTTATACACCATAAAGACCAATTTTTCAGATTTCTTTAATTCTTTTAAACCTTGAATAATAATGCATTCATTAGTTTTGGTTTACATCCAACATAAACCTGTGTTTAATGATGAATGTCTTTAATTACAACATTTAAAAATAAAATTCCAGCAATCAAGTAAGAAGGTTTTGAAAGTATTGACCACACCAACAGCTTCACTCCAAAAACACCCAATTTAAATTGCACAGAGAATAGCTGGTTTGGAGCGGACATAACTGATAAGCCAATCAACAGCCTTAGTCACGACACTCAGCTTTACGGTTGCAACTGCTTATTGGCTTTTCTGCTCAGGGCAAGCAATTCTCTGTGGCTCCCAAGCTTCACTTTAACTTTGGGCTAGATTACAAGTGGAGCGCTAAATAACGCTTGTGTGCTATCGATATTAGCGCTCCATTTTGTAATACCAGCGCATGATAATGTGTGCTGGTATTACAAGAAAATCACAATGTGAATGCGAGCTTGCGTTCTCATTGCTAGGAAGCATTGTGCTCATGAGTGCACGCTTACATAGGCTCCTATGAGAGCCTCGTTCTGATGCCTTCAGAGACGGCATCAGAACCTCGCGCAGACAAGGGGGTAAGTAGCGCAGCAATGGGCAGCATTTTTAAATATATATGAATATATATATATATGTGTTAATATGTGTATATACACATATTATCACATAAATATATATGTAGATAGTCGTATACATATATATTTACATTGTTGTCTATGGGAACACACAGTTCCCATAGACCGCAATGTAAAGGCACTTTTAAGTGGCGTTTTCTAACACCCCACTCTCTCACCAACTTTAAAGCCTTAAAACTGCCTAGTGCCATTATTTTTTAATATAAAAATTAATAAAAAACTATAATGCCCTCTATTTTGAGGGCAATTGGGGCACTTTTAGAAAATTAACCAGAATCTGACCTTTGGTTAATTTTCGGAGCACTCGATTTAGCATTAACCAGCCACTTGTAATGCCTGGTTAATTATCGCGCTATTATATGTGGGAGCATGATAATTTAGCGCTTCACTTGTAATATAGCCCTATATGTTTAACCGCTTTTGCAAGGGTTAAAAACACAGACTTGCAGCATCACTAGTGCTAAAAAGAAATAATCTAATGAGTTACAGCATTCATTTTTTCCACTACAATTGTCCTTTAATACCATGTCATCTGATTCTGTATTGTTAGGAACTCTGTAGTGGGCTATGCACTCTGTGCTTCTAGATTGCATTATTATTATTAATGACCTTCATACTGACAGTCCATGAGTCCTTAGAGAAACTCAAGTCTTTAAACAGCCATATAAGCTGTAGTGCTGCTTAGAAAGAGTATCAGAGATAGATCTGCATGTTCAGATAACCTTTTCACACAGACACATAGCTATGTGCGGAATATGGTTACACAAATATGTTAGTGAGTAAAAAAGTGAGTGTCATTCAGTGCTCCACATAGATACATGCCAAAGTTTGGTTTGGGCCCCTTGTCATCACTCTTTCTGTCCTTGTCAATGACATACTTAGCCATAAATAATATTTTCAGTCGTCACCCTAGCTGTCCTCAGTGTAATCGGCTCTGTGGCGCCTCCTAGATTCTCACTGGTTCTGCAGGTGTATCTGATCTGGTGTTAGGATATCCATTAACCATACCTACATGCATCAGGGAGACCAGACAGATCTATTCTTTTAGGCAATGTAAGATGATTGGGTAATTAGAAGGAGTGGAATAGAGGTTGGCTCCAATTTTGTGGTAGCTGCTCTTTCTCTTAAGTAGGGAGGATTTACAAGTATGTACAGAGAGTACAGCAATAATATGAAACATGAGGAGACTGAACTGTCACATCTGACAAGTCCAAAGTGCCTTGTTTTAAATTCTTTGCTCTAGTTACGTTTGTCAAATTTTACAAGATTCTAAGTGAAACAATACAAACTCCAAGAATAAAATTACAATTACACAAAACATCCCCAATATTTATGCACAAAATGACAGTAAACAGGAGTACTGGTAATGCCTGGGCGTTAGTCCCTAGGATTTAGTCATACAACGCAAAGATAAACTATATATGTGTGCTTCTGTAGCCGATTGTTCACACATCATAAATTGCTTAGCTAAAAACACGTGTCAGTCCCAGAATAAATACAACCAAAAGGATTTAGCTGGCATGCGCTACAGCAACAAGTACTAAAAAGCATGACATTGTGAACTACTGTAATATAACTGCTTCAAAATAAATCAGAGAAAGGAAAACACCAGCAAAAAGATTATGACTTACTGAAGGCTCAGATAATGGTTAGCATTTTTTGTCAATAAAGTTTTTTTGTTTTCTTTAATACATTTTTTGTTTAATAATCTTTTTTGAAATCCTTATATCACAATTTGAATCTATATATGAAAAATAGATTTAATAGTTAAAACATTTAAAAAGTGTCTTAAAGGGATAGGAAAGTAAAAAAATAAACTTGCATGATTCAGACAGAGCATGTCATTTTAAATTCACTTCAATTATCAAATGTGCTTCGTTCTCTTAGTATCCCTTGTTAAAAATGAATATGCACATATTATACACTAGTGGGAGCTAGCTGCTGATTGGTGCCTGCACACATTTGTCTCTTGTGATTGGCTAACTAGATGTGTTCAGCTAGCTGCCAGTAGTGCAATGCTGTCCCTTCAGCAATGGATAACAAGAGAATGAAGCAAATTTGATAATAAAAGTAAATTGGAAAGTTGTTTAAAATTGTATGTTCTGTCTGAATCATAAAAATTTTTGGGAGGTTACTATCCCTTTAAATCCAATAAACATTTATGAAGAAAAAAATAAATCACGATTTATGTGCAGACATTCTAGATGAATTACAATTTTACATATCTTCAAAATTCTGGTCACCTCACTTTTTTTTTTAACACATTTAATTTTTGCCATTAAATAAAAAAGAAAACAATTAAAAGTGGCACCAATTTGAAAGATATTACTTACATTTTGGGGATTACAACGATCCTTACACCAATAAACATTATTAAAGCCATGTTAGTTAATTTTATTTGGGGGGGGGTTGTATTGTTGTTTTCCTTTTATGACATTTTTTAAATTTATTTAAAAAAAAATTCTGGGGGGTTGTAATTATATATATATTGTTTCTTATTTATTTATTCCCTTTACCTTGCATTTGTCTCCACCATAGTCTCATCCTTTTGCTTGGTTTTAGTTTCTTGAATGTGCTGATGAGAATTTGCTTTCTATAATTAGAGGTGAAAGAATGAGGATGATGTAGGATACACAAGATGTGAAGGGAAAGAGGAAAAGATGGGAGGGGTAGTAGTTCTGTAATGTTGAGCTCATAACCCCTGCCCCCCCTCGCTGTTATAGATCCTAGATTAATAGAACACCGCCAAGCATGGGCTACTCAAATACTTATGCTGGGAAAGGGGAGTTTGTTTTCAGTCTAAGGACACTCATAGTTTGGTTTCTGGAGACCCAGCTCCACCATGACTCGTGTGTCTAAGTGTGTGGATACTGCAGGAGAAAATGAGTCCCCAGCAAAAGAGAGGAGACGAAAAGTCTGCAAAGAAATCAAAGGTCTGAGAAAACCAATATGGACAATTCCACATCATGTATCTTTGTCTAAGAAATGGTTCCTCACTGGAAACCTTTTGTGAGGACCCATTGAAAGGTTGTTGCTGGTAATGGGTGGGAATTACATTCAAACTATGACTTGGTTTGGATTTTGGTCATAGAGTAAATGCTTCATACTGGTAGACTTGGGATCTGAATGTTTCTCTGCTTTTTGACCTCTTAAGGTCATGCAAGTTAAGTATTATAGAATAGAACAGGCGGGAAATTGTCTGGCAATAAAATATCCTAGTAACAGCTGCTCTGTGTTTTGATATAAAAATCTAATAATGTGCAAAGTGAGAGAATTGCCATTGTTATTTGTCATAAGGTCACCGTAGGACAATGTGTTCTATGGAATTGACATTTAAAATTGCATTTTATTATAGCTTATTGCAGGATATTGTGGTTCCCTGTAACTTAACACTTGTCTGTAATATCTAACATGATTCATAGTTGTTACTGTTTTAGGGAAAGATTTGTGTGTGTATAAATTGTATTGATTTGAAAGTTTGGCGCCTTAATTCAGAGGGGAAGAGGTAATCACTGTGTTTTTCACCTTATTTAAGAGTGTGTTTCACTTACTTTGATGGTTCTGAAGAAGGGGATTGTAATGCCCGAAACGTCAATAAATTTGGCACATTTTGCAAAATCCTGAGGCTTCACTGTACCTTATCTATATCGAGTGTATACCCAGGTGGTTGTTCCAGGAGGGCGGATTCATACTTGGAATTATATATATATATATACACACACACTGCTAAATGTATTCGTTGTGTGATCATGTATTTGGGTTATTGTGTTAGAGTCGTCACCCAGCTGCTATTTTACCGGCACAGCTGTAAATGATAAATATTAAATGCAGATATAGATACCCTGTTATGGTAAAACTGTTTCTAAGTGTGTGGGTGCTAAATTGGGAATAAAGGATCATATTTTAGTTTCAGAACTCTGTTATGTAATTATGTATCTACGTTATGCTCATTAGCAGGGTTGGCATTTTTTTCCAGTAAAGGTGGCCACCCTGTGTTTAATAGTGTTGGTTTTGTTAAGGTTGTGTGACTACATCCTACAATCATTTTTAGAAATGTGAAATCATTACATATATTATTAAACACCTATATGATTACATTTCTGTTGTAAATAGTGAGATAGATTTTGTACTTGGTGTGTACTATTCACTGCATGTATATTACTGTAATAAGGCCTAAGTATAACACATAACTCCCAATTAGCCCACCTAATATTTTCATTTCCTCTTAACATTAGATCTTACTTTGTGTTTAAGTGTTCAGTACCCATCCAGCGCAGTTCTTAATTCCTTTACTGCCCATAACCCTTTAACTGCCAGCAGGGGCTGAAACATACTGCCTAGCATTGCACCTAAGATGTTAAATACCACAGGGTTAAATACCCCTATTTCTGCCAAGAGGTTTATCTGCACACTCACCCCTCTACCAGTGCGTTATATTCTGACTTTATTTCATCACAGAGCATGACAAATAGTTTTTAGGATCTGTTTTTCAAATGTGTCAATCTCAAGAATGTTTAGAAATACCTAAATGTACCTGAAAACCAATTTAGTATAAAGCCCTTCACTTCGGTCTTCAAAACTGTAAGTAATTTATACTAAAGGTCATGTGAAAGTAGCTTTTAAACAGCTGTTTTATTACTGGCATGGTTAGTATTTATTTATATTTGAATTTAAGAGTTGGCTGTAGAGCATTCCTAAAAATTGCAGATCAGTCCAGTTTTGTTTCAAGATCACTTTTTTCTTCTATGTGGCAAATGATTTTGGTGCTGTTCACTGAAAAATTCAGGTTGGATGTTAATTACATGAAATTCCTCAAAAGCATGCAGTGTATTGGTATTTGTTTGCACAGAGATGTGATGCACAGTTACAGGATCACACTGCATTAGCACCAAACACATGAGACACCTAATTTGTCCTTCTCATGACTAATTCAGTTCAGAAGCCACAGTCATAACCGACACGGTCAAATTTATTATCTGTTGCAAAACATATAAAAAGTATTTGTGCTGCTCTGTATAACTCTATTCATTCTTGCTCAGCTCCAACAAGTGAGCCCACCCACATGACCGTTGAAGACGTCAGTGATACCACCATTACCTTGAAGTGGAGGCCACCAGAGAGGATTGGAGCAGGAGGACTTGATGGATACATTGTAGAATACTGCAAGGAGGGATGTAAGTTCCATGCTCACACTACATCCTGCTGCCTAGCTAACTAGCTTCTAAATATGTTTTACCCGTCTTGCCTTACCCTCGATTATACAGCACATCACTGAGGCCAGTTATATAACATGTAATCTCACATATAATTAATAATTATAGCCTCTATCTCATCATGCAATGACCAGCTATATGCCTGCTAACCCCATTGTAACTCATCTAGCTCATATATACTGACATTTATATATAATGTAACACCACATACAGATAGAAATAATATAGCCTGTATCTCATCATGCATTGACCAGCTATATGCCTTCTAACCCCATTGTAACTCATCTAGCTCATATATACAGATATTTATATACAATATAACACCACATACATATAGCAGCAATATAGCCTGTATCTCATCATGCAATGACCAGCTATTATATGCCTGCTAACCCCATTGTAACTCATCTAGCTCATATATACTGACATTTATATATAATGTAACACCACATACATATAGAAATAATATAGCCTGTATCTCATCATGCATTGACCAGCTATATGCCTGCTAACCCCATTGTAACTCATCTAGCTCATATATACTGACATTTATATATAATGTAACACCACATACAGATAGAAATAATATAGCCTGTATCTCATCATGCATTGACCAGCTATATGCCTTCTAACCCCATTGTAACTCATCTAGCTCATATATACTGACATTTATATATAATGTAACACCACATACATATAGAAATAATATAGCCTGTATCTCATCATGCATTGACCAGCTATATGCCTTCTAACCCCATTGTAACTCATCTAGCTCATATATACAGATATTTATATACAATATAACACCACATACATATAGCAGCAATATAGCCTGTATCTCATCATGCAATGACCAGCTATATGCCTTCTAATCCCATTGTAACTCATCTAGCTCATATATACAGATATTTATATACAATATAACACCACATACATATAGCAGCAATATAGCCTGTATCTCATCATGCAATGACCAGCTATATGCCTTCTAACCCCATTGTAACTCATCTAGCTCATATATACTGACATTTATATATAATGTAACACCACATACAGATAGAAATAATATAGCCTGTATCTCATCATGCATTGACCAGCTATATGCCTTCTAACCCCATTGTAACTCATCTAGCTCATATATACTGACATTTATATATAATGTAACACCACATACATATAGAAATAATATAGCCTGTATCTCATCATGCATTGACCAGCTATATGCCTTCTAACCCCATTGTAACTCATCTAGCTCATATATACAGATATTTATATACAATATAACACCACATACATATAGCAGCAATATAGCCTGTATCTCATCATGCAATGACCAGCTATATGCCTTCTAATCCCATTGTAACTCATCTAGCTCATATATACAGATATTTATATACAATATAACACCACATACATATAGCAGCAATATAGCCTGTATCTCATCATGCAATGACCAGCTATATGCCTTCTAACCCCATTGTAACTCATCTAGCTCATATATACTGACATTTATATATAATGTAACACCACATACAGATAGAAATAATATAGCCTGTATCTCATCATGCATTGACCAGCTATATGCCTTCTAACCCCATTGTAACTTATCTAGCTCATATATACAGATATTTATATACAATATAACACCACATACATATAGCAGCAATATAGCCTGTATCTCATCATGCAATGACCAGCTATATGCCTTCTAATCCCATTGTAACTCATCTAGCTCATATATACTGACCATTTATATATCATGTAACCCCACATACAGATAGAAACAATATAGCCTGTATCTCATCATGCAATGACCAGCTATATGCCTTCTAATCCCATTGTAACTCATCTAGCTCATATATACTGACATTTATATATAATGTAACACCACATACAGATAGAAATAATATAGCCTGTATCTCATCATGCATTGACCAGCTATATGCCTTCTAACCCCATTGTAACTTATCTAGCTCATATATACAGATATTTATATACAATATAACACCACATACATATAGCAGCAATATAGCCTGTATCTCATCATGCAATGACCAGCTATATGCCTTCTAATCCCATTGTAACTCATCTAGCTCATATATACTGACCATTTATATATCATGTAACCCCACATACAGATAGAAACAATATAGCCTGTATCTCATCATGCAATGACCAGCTATATGCCTTCTAACCCCATTGTAACTCATCTAGCTCATACTGTATATACTGACCATTTATATACAATGTAACCCCACATATAGATAGAAACAATATAGCCTGTATCTCATCATGCAATGACCAGCTATATGCCTTCTAACCCCATTGTAACTCATCTAGCTCATACTGTATATACTGACCATTTATATATCACGTAACCCCACATACAGATAGAAACAATATAGCCTGTAACTCATCATGCAATGACCAGTCATATACAATGTAATGCCACATACAGAGAACAGTTCTGTAGTCTATAAATCATTATGCAGGACTTGTTGTATACCTTGTAGCCCCACACACAGACAACAGTTCTATAACCCGTAATCTCACACAAGTTTTTTTTTTTTTTATTATTTAAATTCCTCATAACCCAAAACTGAGAAGGCAAATAGCTGATTTTAGGTGGCATTACACTAATACAGACATAGATTTAAGGGCATTTGAAACTTCACCCCTCACAGTCACCTTTGACAACATCCTCAATTTGCTGCGGTTGATGTAACGTAACAATATGTTAAGATTAGGACTGTCAACTCCTTATAAATTAGTACTTATGATCCAGAACACAGCTTTATAAAAAAACAAAATATATATAGTGCCCCTCTTAAATGATATGCCATACTTGTTACTTGTAGGTTATGCACACAATGTATTAACTTGTTATTTCTCTACATTTTAAAATTAATTCCCTTAGAAAATGTATGGTTTGTGTGGTCAGAAAACATTTAAAACTAACTTAATCGAGTAAATCTTGTATCAAAAGACACAAATTCTAGTGTTAGCTCACGTCCTACAACCCATAATAGTACAATAAGCACAATATAGATTGGGTGTATTTTGTAATACAGAGGGTGTAAGGCTAAACTATCCAATACTTTTATTGCTGTTGTGGTATGGGACAAGCACATTATAAATACCACAGCTTATTTGTAGAGAAGCTTGCATGTTATCCATCTATGGAATGAGTGGAGGAATTCTCGTTTTAAGCTGCCTGAAAATCCTGGCTTGGAATTCCTATTATCTAGGATTAGTGTTACCTGAGCTTGCAGCTCACTCTGTTTCCAACATCACACCGGATCATTTTGCATCCTGGCTCCCAGACAGCTGATAATAACTTAATGTGATTTTGATTGGATGGGAGCTGTGTGCCATCTCATTTTCCCAGGCCACTTACGAGCTGTGTTCTCTGCTTCACACCATTAAGCAGCCAGGGCAGTATTTCAAAGTGCTATTTAAATATAAAGAAGCAAAAAGAGAATTCACAGCTGCACAAGCAAATCCAGACATTTCCACTACTTGCACCCATCGACCACTATCTATAAAGCTCTCTTCACAGGATTCTGGAAGGGCACATTTTACCTTGATAGCTATGTATCTCGCTAAGAGACTACCCTACATTTCTATATACAAAAGAGACATACATTACAGCATATTGCTTAATAAATCAGCAGTTTAAAAGGTGTATTAAAAGTATGATGTAAAAACCAGCAATACAAAGTATATATCCATATATGGGTAGATTTTTCTTGTAGACATTTTACATCATGAAATGAGGATATCAACGAGAGTCCTTGGAGTTCTCATGTTCCTGGATGGAATTTCAACCACGATTATTGCTGACACAGAAACTCAGAAATTTACCAAGCTCCTTTTTCTTTAAACCTAAGAAGTATTGTTGTTGTATTTAGCATTAAAGGAATATGAAACCCAAAATGTTTCTTTCATGATTCAAATAGAGCACGTGATTGTAAAAAGCTTTCTAATTTACTTCTATTATCAATTTGTCTTTCTTCTCTTGGTATCTTTTGTTGAAAGGCAGGGATGTAAGCTTAAGAGCCTCCCCATTTCTGGAGCAGTATATGGCAGCAGTTTTGCAATAATGTTATACATTTGCAAGAGAACTAGATGACAGCACGATTTTCTTCTATGTAGTGCTCCAGACAAATAACTAGATAGCTCTTCAACAAAGAATATCATGGGAGCGAAGCAAATTTGATATAAAAAAGAAAAAAAAAGTAAATTGGAAACTTCTTATAAATGGTATTCTCTGTCTGAATCACAAAATATTTGTTTTGGGTTTCATATCCCTTTAAGCAGTAAAAAAGAAAACTTATTGGGAGATAGGCCAGAGGACACTCATTATTGTGCAATGCATTATGCAAAAGAACAATTCAAAACAATTCTTTGGAAATAGATTAGGAAAAATTCTACTTTGGTGTAAATACTACATGCTGCAATTACTAGCAAAAATATGAGCTCTGTATGCAGCGTATGGCTTAAACGGACATGAAACCCAAATTTCACATATAGCATGTCATTTTAAACATCTTTCCAATTTACTTTTATTATCTAATTTGCTTCATTCTCTTAAAATGCTTTGTTGAAAAGCATATCTAAATAGGCTCAGTAGCTGCTGATTGGTGGCTGCACATAGATGCCTCATGTGATTGGCTCACCCATGTTCATTTCTATTTTTCAACAAAGGATACCTAAACAATTAAACAAATTAGATAATCATAAAAGAAAAATTTTGGGTTTCATGTCCATTTAATACTTTTTTTTTATACAAGTAGAAAAATACAAAATTCAAGAACATATTCCAAAGTGGGGAGATTGTTCTTTGCCAGGAAAACCTTTGCGTATTACCTCATCCCTCTCAGTGGGGTCTTTTAAAGGACCTCTAAAAAGACAGGTTCATTTATTGCAGGGATTGAACAGATTTGTGGTTTCTTAGACAGTAAATCAAATTCTGAAAGGAATACTGAACCCAAATTTTTTCTTTCGTGATTCAGATAGAGCATGCAATTTTAAGCAACTGCCTAATTTACTCCTATTATCAATTTCTTTTCGTTCTCTTGCTATCTTTATTTGAAAAAGAAAGTCCAGGACCCTGGACAGCAATTGTTTATTGGTGAATTAATTTACCTACCAATCAGCAAAGAACAACCCATGTTGTTCATCAAAAATGGGCCGGCTTCTAAACTTACATTCTTGCTTTTCAAATAAAAATACCCAAGAGAATGAAGAACATTTGATAATAGGAGTAAATTATAAAGTTGCTTAAAATTTGCATACTCTATCTGAATCACAAAAGAAAAAAATGTGGGTTCAGTGTCCCTTAAAGTATCTCTTGATTTAGGCCAATTACTAATTAAATACAATGCCGACCCACCCTTTTTTTAAATGTATGGGACTAATTAAAAGGGGTCACTTCTTACTGAAGACATGGGCCTTACTTTAATTTATTATTGCCCTAAGCTCCAGAACGGCACATATGGTTTAAGGCAGCACCCAGGAGTTTTATGCACTATCTTCAACTCTATATCTGTGCTGTATTTTCCGCTTGATTCTATTGCCTTCTAAGTCTGCATATTTAGATAATTCCTACTTTGTGTTGTATAATACACTATGGGTTCCCATTTCTGCAGTCACTAATTTTTGTATTTCTGCAGCCACTGAGTGGGTTCCAGCCCTCATGGGTTTGACTGAAAGAACTTCCATAATGATCCGAGACCTGCCCACTGGGGAGAAACTCAGCTTCAGGGTGAAAGCGGTTAATTTAGCAGGTCCAAGTGAGCCTTGTACCCTTAAAGAGCCAGTAACCATCCGAGAGATCATGCGTGAGTTTGCCTCTACATATGGATCAACTGGATATAACAGTGTGACATGACAAATCAATAAAGATACAGTAGACAGATATACAGCATATATCTATAGATAGTTACTTGCTGGGAGAAAATGTTACCATTTTAATGAATGTTAAAGCCTAATTTATTATTCATCCTCTGTACTAGTCCAAGAGTAGATAGATAGATTAGTGCTCCGGAACTTGTTGGCGCTCTACAAATAACTGATAATAATAATTAGACAGATAGATAGATAGATAGATAGAGATTAGATAGACAGACAGAGATAGATAGATAGATAGATAGATAGATAGAGATTAGATAGATATAGATTCTATAAATTAGTGCTCCGGAACCTGTTTGCGCTCTTCAAATAACTGATAATAATAATTAAACAGATAGAGATTAGATAGACAGATAGATAGATAGATAGATAGAGATTAGATAGATAGATAGATAGATAGATAGATAGATAGAGATTAGATAGATAGCGATTAGACAGATAGATAGACAGAGGACAGATAGAGATTAGACAGATAGAGATTAGATAGATAGAGATTAGATAGACAGACAGATATAGATAGATAGATATTAGATAGATAGATAGAGATTAGATAGATATAGATTCGATAAATTAGTGCTCCGGAACCTGTTTGCGCTCTACAAATAACTGATAATAATAATTAAACAGATAGAGATTAGATAGACAGATAGATATATAGATAGATAGATAGATATATAGATATAGATTAGATAGATAGATAGAGATTAGATAGATAGAGATTAGACAGATAGATAGACAGAGGACAGATAGAGATTAGACAGATAGAGATTAGACAGATAGATAGAGATTAGGCAGATAGATAAATAGAGATTAGATAGATAGAGATTAGACAGATAGAGATTAGATTGATAGATAGATAGATAGATAGATAGATAGATAGATAGAGATTAGATAGATAGATGATAGAGTAAACTGATACACACCGATAAAGATAAAAGGAAGATAAATGAATAGTGAAACCTGACCCACACACGGATACATACATAGTGCGACTTGTACTCACAATGTGACACAACCACCTGATATGTATTTCCTTTCTCTGTGTATCTTTGGACTCATACAGAACGGCCGAAAATTTGGCTACCAAGATATCTCAGACAGAAACTTCTCAAGAGGGTTGGAGAGCAAGTGAACATCGTTATCCCATTCCAGGTACTTAGACTGATAGATAATATCAGGGGTATTATTGACATAGGATGCATTTGGTTATCTTCTTGTTGATCCCATAATTACCAATATTCCTATGTTGGGGAAAAATGTAAAATTTAAAGTGCAACAATAAAGATCTTTGTTAGAATAGCATAACATAAAACCCATTTTTTTTTTTTTTTGTGATTCATATAGAGCATACAGTTTTTAAAAAAATTCCAGTTTATTTTTAGTATCTCATTTGCTTTGTTCTCTTGATATCTTTTTTTGAAAAGCATACCTAGGTAGGCTCAGGAGCTAGCTGCTTATTGGTGGCTACACATATATGCCACTTGTCATTGGCTCACCAATGTGTTCAGCTAGCTCCCAGTAGTGCATTGCTGCTCCTTCAACAAAGGATACCAAGAGAATTTTGATAATAGAAGAAAATGTGAGTTTTATGTCCCTTTAAGATTGTGTAATAAAGGACATTTTAACCCAACACAATGAACTGTATACCAAACTGTTCTTTCAGCTATCTCTGGTAGCGGTCTCTCATCTTGAATCTAAGGGTTCCGATTATTAAGCAGCCCCATCATTTCAGGCTTGCCTGAAACGGAAGTTAAGAAGCAGCGGTCATCCAATCGGGATGAATGACAGCCCCTGCTAGCGACAAATTGGCCGCCAGTGAGCAGGAGGCGACATTGCACACACATTTCACTAGAAATGCTTGTGCAATGTTAAATTCCGACAGCGTATGTCCGCATTTAGCGAGGTCGAGCAGCAAATCACGTCCGCTCGACTATTAATAAGTCTTCCCCTAAATGTCATCTTTGCAAAGTTTACTTTATTTTGAAATGTACATTTATTCTAACTTTAATATAAATCCTATCTTTGTAAACTCTAGTTTATTCCACAGGCGCCTAGCATTGATCTGAAATGTTCTGCCTATCCCAAATCTATTTCGGACTTTGAGGCCACAAGTTATATTAAAGGGACAGTAAAGGTTCAGAATAATGTTATATAATTCTGCACACAGTACAGAATTATATAACATTATTTAAGCGGTAACTTAAAAAATCTAAAAGTATTTTCAGATGTTTTGAGTGAACATTGGACTCCGCTCCAGGATCTACTGAGCGGGTCTTGAATATCCAAAGTGCTTTGCGGGCTTGCTGGCTAGTCACAGCACGCCCGGTCACGCTATTGGAATAAATGTAGCTCGCTCCCGGCTACTAGACCAGAGCAGGAGAGAGTTACATTTATTCCAATAGCGCGACCGGGTGTGCTGTGACTAGCTAGCAAGCACGCAAAGCGCTTTGGATATTCAAGACCCGCTCAGAAGATCCTGGAGCGGAGTCCAACATTCACTGAAAACATCTGAAAATACTTTTACATTTTTGAAGTTACCGCTTAAATAATGTTATATAATTCTGCACTGTGTGCAGAATTATATAACATTATTCTGAACCTATACTGTCCCTTTAATAGTAATTTTGACTAAAACGAACAGTAAGCAGGTAGATAATTTAATGTTACGCATTATAAAACAACTTTGCAATATACTTTATGTATTTTGCCCCCTTTTGAGAATTGTGGATTTTCCAGTACTGAAAACTGAAAGAGCACACAGCAGGCTTCACAAGCCTAACATTGCCACATATCTCTCTCCAATATGCAGTTTATCTTATCTTTTTTGCTAAACTCAAACAATGGAGATTTTGTCTGACAGAGAAAAAACTTGACATCTTCAGGCTCAAGTCCAGATTGTCTTCTTCAAATAAGGAAAAAGGTGGTCCAAATTGACTATTGAAAAACAATTACAGTAAACTATGCCGATATATTAATTTATTGGAAGACTACAGAGAAATGTAATTACATTTACTGTACCATTATAGGGACATGAAACCTATTTTATTCCTTTCATGAATCAGATAGAGGATACAATTTAAAACAACTTTCCAATTTACTTCTGTTATCAAATTTGCTTCATTCTTATGATATCCTTTGTTGAAGGAGAAGAAATGCAATACTAGGAGTTAGCTGAACACATCACGTGAGCCAATGACAACAGGTGTATACTGTATATCCAGCCACCAATTGCCAGATATCTCCCAGTAGAGCATTGCTGCGTATGAGCCCTACCTAGGTATGTTTTTCAACAAAGGACACCAAGAGAACAAAGCACATTAGATAAAAAAAATAACATGGAAATTTGCATAGTGAGAGAAAAAAAAATTCACTTTACTGTCCCTTTAAGCGTTTCCCTACCTCAGGGTGTCAACGTGTTTCTCGCTAAGATGCTGTATAGCCCTGAATTAACATGTTATTTATGTTATTAAACAGCATTCTAATGCAGAATTAAATACTGACTCTAGATTAGAATATGTGTTTAAAGGGATAGACATGTGTGGGTGGGTAAAAGGTATTTGTTTTTTTCAGCAGCATACACACATATGCTGTGTGGGCCTGTGCACCAGCGTTCAAGCTCAGAGAGCTAGTGCTTGTGTGTATTGTGCCACTATTGACTCTCTGAAAAGGTGTGGTGTTTGAATACTGGTGCCCAGGCCTTCACAGGATATGTGCGTATGCCACTGCAAAACACTAATAGCTTTAACTGGAAGCTATTTTGCTCATTTATCTAGGGTCAGCGCTGCAGAATATGATGGCGCTTCATAAACAAAGTATAATAATAATAATTAAAAAACGGCATGCTGTAACAAAATAGAGTGTGCAATTGTTGCATTAAACGGACATTAAATTGCTAAATACAACTACAGTAGGGTGGTTATTGCATTTTCTCCTGTATCTGAAGCTCTCTTTAAAACTGTTCTCTTATTTTAACTCATTAGAGAATCCAGCTGGTAAAGCTCTGCATTTTATGCTGGGCGGCGCCATTTTGAAGCTCACGTATTGTTGCATCCTGTGATGGGATCAGTGCACATTCCCAGATCTGTCATTTGACAGCTGTACCTTTTACTTCAGTTTAGCTCACATAATAGAGAGCAGAAGTGTTACTTTTTTGCAGCTTTTTGCACAATTGCAAAAGTTACATAACAAATATAAGCTCCAAAATGGCGGCGCCCAGTGTGATAATAGAGAACTTCACTAACTAATACTTATAAGAGGTTCAAATAAGAGATTGACTTTGAAGACAGCTGCGGGCACAGAAGAGAAGACAATAGCTTGGTGAGTAGTAACCATGTTATTGGATTTGTACCCAGCAGCTTAATGTCCCTTTAAATTGTCCCCTTCCCAAATCAATGGGTGAAAGCAATAACATGACATTGAATTAAAAGGTTATTTATAGAGAAGGGATCGTTGTCCTCAATGCTGCACTGACAAATGAGTAGCCCTGAATGTCAGAGAAGTAGTTGGTGCTTGGCAGATGTATATCAAAATATGTTGGGTTTACCACAACTTCATTTAACCTCATTTGCCAAACAAATTAAAAGGCAAAATCCAAAAGTCCAGAAACACCTGTGAAATAGAACTAAAATTCTGTGTATGGGATGTCCCAATTTTGAAGGGGCATTTACCTTAGTGTAAAATAAATAACTTTCTCAATGTAGTGATCTTTGTTTTCTAAAATGACTGCTGCTCGCCTTTTAATAATTATCAGTTAATTGACAACATAGTATAAATTATACTTATTGTGCAGGCTTATTTTGGCCTAGTGTAATTTAGAAGTCAGTGTGCATGTCACATGCATCTCCCAGACTGCTAGAGGCTCATGACCAGATAAGCACAAACCACCAAGGCGCATGGGGGAGGTAAGAGTTAGAATGTTGTTTTATTACTTTCTAAGCTGAACTGTGGTGACTTCCCGACTGTTGGTGTTTATGAAGCTCTGAATGTGCCATAATATGTCATTTGTTTTTGTGCTTCAGGGGAAGCCACGCCCTATAGTTACATGGCTGAAGGATGGGAGTCCCATTGACCCAAAACAAGTTGGCATCCGGAATAGTGATGCCGACAGCATCTTGTTTATACGTAGTGCAGAGAGAAATCACTCTGGTGAATACAAGCTCCAAATACAGATTGAGAACTGTGAAGACACAGCCACCATCAAAATCCAGATTGTTGGTACGTGATGAAAGAACTGGTCTCCTTACATTAAAGGGAGACAAAGGAGGTGACAGTATTGTGTTCTGTTATGCCACAACATACTACTGCACTATTGCTTAACAACTAGTTTAAAGTCTGCTCCAGATTGGAATTATACTACTAGTCCTGAGCTAAACACTGCCAGTGATTGGCAGCTACACACATATATGCCTTTCATTATTTGCTCAGCAACCAGGGTCCACTCTTGACCAGTAGTGCATCGCTGGTTGAGAGATTACTTTATCTATGTGTTTAACCCAGTTAGTGGGGTTAGAACATGTACTGTTGAAGCAATAATGTGATACTAAACTGATCTGGCACATTAGTATTATTGTTTGTTAAGCTATATAAAAAATACTATAATGAATGAGCATTCCTTATGCTAAAGGTAATTTGTATCCTATTACCTATTATTTAGTTCAACACAGAAAAAAAATGCTAATTATAGTTTTAAAGGGACAAATACAAATAGCAGGTTACCGCTCCTCAAGCTATTGTTTTTATTCATTTGCCTGCATCTCTCTTCATAGTTTTTCTCTTATTTTAACCCTTCAAAAGTGCTGGTTAGTGACATTTTGCATCTTCACACTGTGAGCCGCCATCTTGGAATTGAAGTACTCTTGTTCTCTGTGACAGAAGTGGTGCATATTCACAGATCAGTGATGTTGTTGTCTTCTTGACAACCTGTATCATGCACTTCAGTTTACGCTGCACAATACAGAGCTTGAGCTGTACATTTTTGAAGCAGCTGCATTTCTTTATATAACTGAGGGATTTTGTTTTATATTTGTTATGTCACTTTTAAACTGTGTTAAAAAATGTAACTTCTGCTTTTTTTTGGGACCTAATCAATGTCACTGATCTGTAAAAGTGCACTGCTTCTGTCACAGAATGCAACACGTGTGTACCAAGATGGCAGCACCCAGTATAAAGATGCAGAGCGTTACCAGCTGGCTGCTGCATGTACAGAGGAGGAAAAACAATAGCATAACTAGAAGTAACCATGCTACTGAAGTTGTGCGCCACAGTTTAATGACCCTTTAAAGGACCACTGAATACAGAATATAGAATTACAAGTGCATAATATAAAGACAATGATTTAACACTTTCCGCGCCTTCAGGCTTGCCGGAAACATAAGTTAAAGGGACATAATACCCAAATGTTGAAACACTTGAAAGTGATGCAGCATAGCTGTAAAAAGCTGATTAGAAAATATCACCTGAACATCTCTATGTAAAAAAGAAAGATATTTTACCTCAAAAGTTCCCCAGTAGCCACATCCCATTGTAAAGGATTTCTAAGCAGCATATTAGTATGTCTGTCCTCGGACAGCTGAAAGGATGAGCCTCGTGAACTCTCATATTATTTCCCTATTCAGATTAGGGAATTTTACTATGAAATCTCATGAGAGTTAAGTCAAATCTCATGAGATCACAGTTAAAGAGTTTGTGAACTCAGCACTGCTAATGCTGATTGGCTGCTGTTCATTTCTTTATTTTATTTTTCTTTTTTTTGCCTGCAGCTGGGAGCAGCTGAGTATAACTTTTTATACAGCACTAACTCTGCTGAGCTGAGGAAATTGTGAGGTAAAATATCTTCCTTTTTTAGATAGAGATGTTCAGGTGATATTTTCCTGTCAGCTTTTTACAGTTATACTGCATCAGTTTCAAGCGATTTAGCATATGAGTATTATGTCCCTTTAAGAAGCAGCGGTCATAAGACCGCTGCTCCTTAACTTCTCCACCACCTCTGAGGCGGTGGACAGCAATTAGCCTGATCGGATATGACACTCCTTGCTAGAGGCCAATTGGCCGCAAATGTGCAGGGGGGCGGTTTTGCACAAGCATTTCACAAGAAATGCTTGTGCAATGATAAATGCCGACAGCGTATGCTGGCTACAGCGGATCATGTCCGTCCGACAAATGATAAATCGGCCCCTTACTCTGAATTTCAAATAAGCAGTAGATTTTTTTCTGACAAATACATTTTTTTCCTCATTTGCTGGCCATTTCTATCATGTGACAGCTATCAGCCAATCACAGACTAGTATTAATAATATACTCTATGAACTTGTGCACATTCTCAGTAGGAGCTGGTGCCTCAAAGTGTGTATATAAAAATAATTTTCAACATTTGTAAACAGAAGTAAATTTGAAAGTCTCTTAAAACTGCATGTTTTATCTAAATTATGGAAGTTTAATTTTGACTATAGTGTCCCTTTAAATCAGGGGTCGCCAACCTTTCGGACCTCAGGGACCACTGAACTCACAATTTTGAATCCTGTGGACCACTAACATTAATTTTTAAAAAAAGGTACAAACCTCTCTAAAGTCTGTGTATGTGTATGTATATATATACACACATAAACACACACATACTGTATATACACACACATACTGTACATAACTAGTATAACCATAGCTAAGTTTAGATATTTTTAAGAATTACTTTTTGGAATTAACTAACTGAATGACAGAACTGAGAGAATGCTTCCAAATGACAGATGAAAGGTGAGTGCAAACTTTTGAGCTGGAAACGGATTCAATTACTGGAATTCAGGTGGAATGGCTTTGTGCACGGGAAAATTATTAGAATGAAAAATAATTAGTATTTAATTTACAAAAAAAGTAGATGGAGGGAAGGAAGACAAACAGTGATGTAAGTCCATCTGAAGGAATTAGGAAAACTACTACAAAGAGACAGGTAAAGGGAAGAAAATAAATGAAAATATAAGAGAGAATTTTTTTTTTTAGATTTTCTTTTTTTATATACTTTAATTTCACTATTCCAAGCCAAGACTGTACCAACCTCTGCTGGCTTTAGAATGGAAGCATCTTTCATTGAGCAGCGTGCCTGGCGGGAGGAGTTAAAAATAAAATCTAGCTACGCAAGTTGCTCAGTACTACGCAAAGTGCGTAGGGAGATTGCAATTTAACTCCTCCTCCGTCGGTTTTCACTGATGTCCAGCCAGGCACTGTATGGAGTTGCGGCATGACGGGGGTGACACTTGATGGTGTCACGGACCACCAACATCTTCTCGTGGACCACCAGTTGGCGACCGCTACTTTAAATAACATCAAACTTTTTTCTCAAATAGACTTATGGGGCACATATCTACTTATTAATAGAAAGTATTTGCACCAAATGTAATGATACATCAAAGCTAAAAATGGGACTCAATAGGTTGGTGGAGGTTACAGACTTATATAATAAGGAATTTCAACATCAGAGCCTATACATTTATATCCTAAAAAACCATGAGAGTTAAACCCACAAGTTATATAACAATGGCAGTCTCTTTCATTGGTGTTTAAGAGTTAACTCATTAAGGTCTGATATATTGTATAATTTCAGACAAGCCCAGCGCCCCTCAGAATGTGAAGATTGTGGAAATTTGGGGCTTTAATGTGGCTCTGGAGTGGTCACCTCCTCAGGATGATGGGAATGCAGAAATAACAGGGTACACAGTCCAGAAAGCAGACAAAAAAACCATGGTAAGTGAAAAAGGAATCCTACAAACAAGGGTCACATTATACTGACTCATACAAAAGACAGCGTTAGATTCTAACTACTCAGATTTACAACATGACCTAATGAGAAGTGTTGAACTGGGTTATATATATATATATATATATATATATATATATATATATATATATATATATATATATATATATATATATATAGATATATAAACACACACACATTGGTGTATGTGTGTGTATATATATATATATATATATATATATAATATATATATATATATATATGTGTGTGTATGTATGCTCTTTCAGAACCATGATAGAACAAAATGTGAGTTTCATGTCCCTTTAAAGGGAAATTGTTCTCAAAAATGTTCTTTTATCCATTTGATAGGGAAGCATTTAAACATGCAAACATTCTTATTACCTGATTAAATATGAAGTAAACACTGTTTATATGTAATCTAACATAACACTTACTGATGTGCACATCCTACTATGCTCAAAGGTGATTCCTTTTAAAGCCCAATACATTAGCAGGAAGTACATATCAACCAAAGAGCATATACAGGAAATACCCATCAGCCAATGAGCATTAGTTGGAAGTGCCTATCAGCCAAAGCACAGTAGTAGGAAGTACTTATACTTCACTTCCCTTCATGCAAAAAGAAAGACATTTAACATGTTTAAATGCTGTTATTTCATATGAATTACAGATTTTTGAGTACAGTGTCCCTTTTACAAAAGCAAAGGATGGAGTCAAAGCAAAACTAAAGCAAGCCAGCTAATTAGTTTAACCCCTTAGCTGTTGAGCTATTTCACACCCCTTTGCTAGAGCTGGGTTTTTTTTTTAGTTCTAACCGAAAAACTCCAATGCACTACTCAAATTGTTTAAAAGTTGTTTTTTTTTAGTTGTATGCATTTGTTGCATTTATACATAAATTTGTGTTTGTTTTTATTTTAGGAATGGTTCACAGTCTATGAACATTACAGGCGTACTCACTGTGTGGTGTCTGACCTTGTCATGGGTAATGAGTACTACTTCAGAGTTTTCAGTGAGAACATGTGTGGACTGAGTGACAGCCCTGGGAATTCAAAGACCAGCGCATACATTCAGAAAAGCGGTAATGTTACGTGTGATTTTGCACACAACAGTGAATTAGCCACATAGAACACTAGAGGAACTGATGACGTTGGAGAGGCTTAAAGGGACAGTCTACTCCAGAATTATTGTTGTTTAAAAAGATAGATAATCCCTTTATTAACTATTCCCTAGTTTTGCACAGCCAACATGGTTATATTAATATAATTCTTACCGCTGTGATGACCTTGTATCTAAGCATCTTCTGACAGCCCCTTTATTTCAGTTATATTAACAGACTTGCATTTTAGCCAAATAGTGCCTTTTTAAGAAGTAACTCCACAGGCGTGAGCATAATGTAATCTATATGGCACACACAAACTAATGCCCTCTAGCGGCGAAAAACTGTCAAAAGCATTCAGATAAGAGGCGTCCTTCAAGGGTTTAGACATTAGTATATAAGCCTAACTGTTTAGCTTTCAACTAAGAATACCAAGAGGACAAAGCAAATTTGATGATAAAAGTAAATTGGAATGTTGTGTAAAATTACATGCCCTATCTAAATCATGAAAGTTTAATTTGACAAGACTGTCCCTTTTAAGCATGTACTATAAATAGAAATTACACTAATGTATCACATTTATTATGGCATAAATGTTTTGTTTTTGTTGCTATTTAATTGTCCTAGTTTTTATATAAGATATATGAATAATATAAAGTTGGTTTGTAATTTCTTACTAATCGAAATCTAATGGACTAGGGGAGGAAGTTTCTATCCCTATGAGGATAGATAGATAGATAGATAGATAGATAGATAGATAGATAGATGTGGAAAGGAGGTGATGTTGCGTTATGGTGAACAGCTGCCCAATAACTAATCTGTTTTCATTCCATGAGTCGTCATAATAATGTTTTAGAGAGTATTTAGAATAAAACTAAGAAATAGATCATCCTGATGGAGTGGGTGATAAACTCCAGATGGCACATTTATGATTAAACTTGTACTTTGCTGAATTCTGTGTCTACAAGTGGGCGTCAGGTCAGGCCTACGTTGGATGGAGGTAAAATATTAAATGCATTTCAGCAGACTCAGAATTGTATGTGTCATCACATGACTCTGTGCTTATGAAGTGCTGAGTTTGTATGACTTGTGTAAATTTATAACAATATGACCATAAGTACTTTTACTGTTTTAGCCACTCTGTTAGGCAGATGATCTGGGGTATTGAATCACTTGAAGGATAAGTTACCTATAATACTCTTGAAAATGCAGACTAAAGGCTTTATATATTTAATATAAATTATATCTAGGGGTGTGAGAGTGTGAAGTTTGTTAACAGTGCCCAACCATGTGTAGAGCTATGTAATTAGGTCTGCTTTTAGAGCAGTTAATCTCTAAGGTGTATATTTATAGAGTTGTGTTGGCATGTATGATATCGGCTATGTAAATTTGTTTATATATATGTAAGACCAGACTATAGGGCAAAATTTATCATCATTTCGGATGGACAGGTTTGCAAGTAGTGTACCTGTCTGCCTGCAGTCGCCATCTGCAATACTGCATCACATGACAAAATTTAACATTGCACAAGAAGTTTCTTGTGCAATGCCTCCCCCGCTCCTGAGCAACCAGTTGCGCACAAGATGGACATGTCAATCCCACTGAACGAACGAGTGTCGAGGGTGGTTTATCTCGCCACCTGGCGGAGAGGCAAAGGAATCAGCTTCTGCTTCTAAAATATGTGGCTGCTTGCTCATGCAAACCTGTTCTGCACAGCAAAGAAGCTGCAAATGCAGCGTCATAAATGTACCCTATATGTGTTGTGCACTTATCTGTGTATATGGCTATGTCTGTAAGGTTTTGCTTTTATATACTAAAATGTGCTTATCTTACCATTTACTGTATGCTTTTCAGGTACTTCCTACAAACCCCCCAATTATAAGGAGCATGAGTTTGATGAGGCCCCCAAGTTTACTCATCCTCTTGTGAGCCGCTCTGTTGTTGCTGGGTACAATGCAACCCTCAGCTGTGCTGTACGAGGATCACCCAAGGTATATAAAATATTGCACTAACATTGGCATGGGATACAGACTTCATACAACTCAGTCAGGTGTATGCTTTACATAGTGTGGTACAGTCTAGCAATGGATATGCTTCACATACATAAAGGCTTCTTTAGAGACCACCTGATACTGATGCCCCAGGCCTAACACAACAATCACTGCAACACTGATAGTTTATAATGATATGTGTGTGTTTATATGTGACAGGGTGGAAGGAAAGTGCTATATAGGTGTCTATATAGGACCCACGATACTTCAGTTTCCTTTCTGGAACCTGAGAGAATATACAGCCCATCATTTGAATTTGGTTTCTCAATTATTTCTGTGGTGCATCTGTATCTCTGGGTGTAGTAGATTCTCCATCCCACTTCCAGGTTTTATGCCACTAAGGGAATCTAGTCTGTCTTTTTTCTTTTGGGTTTTCCCAGAGCAGTTGGATTTGTCGTTTTGTTTGTGGATAAAGGGATAACATTTTTCTTCCATGATTCAGATAGAGCATACAGTTTTATAAACGTTCTAATTTACTTCTATTGTTAAATTTGTTTGGTTCTCTTGGTATCATTTGCTGAAAAGTATACCTAGGTAGGCTCAGGAACTGTGAGCTAGCTGCTCATTGGTGACTGCACATATTTGTTTATTGTCATTGGCTTATTCATGTGTTCAGCTAGCTCTCAGTAGTTCGTTGCTGCTCCTTTAATAAAGGATACATAGAGAATGAAGCAAAATTGATAATATATAATAATTGAAAAGTTGTTTAAAAAATTGTATGTTCTATCTGAATCATACAAGAAAGATTTGGGCTTCATGTCCCTTTAAGCAGATAAGCAAACCTGTTGCTCAGCTGTTCATTGAAAGCTTAGCTGCAGTCTCACTTCTTGCCAAAATAAACAGGTCACAGATATATATAAAACACAGAGATGCACTAAACACTCTAAAACCAAAATGAGTGCACAACCCACTCTGGGTGCCTGCCAGCACTCACAGACAGACAGCTGTGTGGCTGAATTTGCATTCACTGACTCAGTCAGTTAACCTCAGACAAGCCTGAGTGCAACATACAATGAGAACAATAACTCTCTTCTTTGTATGCTTTTAGCCTAGCTGTGTGCATCTGAGTTAGTGCTGGTCATTGTGTGGATAGATAGATGGATAGATAGATAGATAGATAGATAGATAGATAGATAGATAGGATAGAAAGTCCACAGTATATGCTAATAGAATATCAACCCTTTCTGCAGTTATCATCCCAAAATACCAAAATATAATAGAGCCATAATGAAATAATACTAACCCATCCTGTAGTTGCCATAGAGCAATAATGAAATAATACTAACCCATCCTGTAGTTGCCATAGAGCCATAATGAAATAATACCAACCCATCCTGTAATTGCCATAGAGCCATAATGAAATAATACCAACCCATCCTGTAGTTGCCATAGAGCCATAATGAAATAATACTAACCCATCCTGTAGTTGCCATAGAGCCATAATGAAATAATACCAACCCATCCTGTAGTTGCCATAGAGCCATAATGAAATAATACCAACCCATCCTGTAGTTGCCATAGAGCCATAATGAAATAATACTAAGCCATCCTGTAGTTGCCATAGAGCAGTGTTTCTCAGCTCCATTCCTCAGGACCCTTAACAGGCCAGAGTTTCATTAATCTTAAAGGGACATGAAACCCAAAAAAAATATTTCATGATTCAGATAGAGAATACAATTTTAAACAACTTTCAAATTTACTTCTATTGTCTAATCTGTTTTATTCTCATGGTATGCTTTGTTGAATGAGAAGCAATGCACTACTGGTTTCTAACTGAACACATGGGTGAGCCAATGACAATCGGTATATATATGCAGCCACCAATCAACAGCTAGAACCTAGGTTCTCTGCTGCACATGAACTTGCCTAGATAAACATTTCAGTAAAGGATAACAAGAGAAAGAAGCACATTAAATAATAGAAGTAAATTGGAAAGTTGTTTGAAATTGTATTCTCTATCTGAATCATGAAATAAATGTTTGGGTTTTATGACCCTTTAACTAGATCACAGGTGAAATAATCATCTGAAGGGTGAGAGTAGGTTAGTAACCATGGTTACTGATCAGCTGATTATTTCACCTGTGCTCTAGTTAAAGGGGCAGTACACTTACATACTAATGTTATATAATTCTGCACATAGTGCAGAATTATATAACATTAGCTTACCGGCACATTTATACTTTCAATTATTTCAGAGAAATTGTATGTAAAAACCTCATTTTACCAGAATGCCACTCCTTGCTCTACTGAGCTGGTCAGGTTTATACACAGCGCATTGCGGCAACACTGTCTAGTCACAGTGTGCCCGATCTCGCCATTAAAATGAATATAGCTCGCTCCCACTACTAGACCAGAGCGGAAACGAGCTACATTCATTTTAATGGCGCGACCGGCCTGTTAAGGGTCCTGAGGACTGGAGTTGAGAAACACTGCCATAGTATGTAGTTGCCATAGAATCATCCTGAAATACCGACCCATCCTGCAGTTGTCCTGAAATAATCCTGTAATCATTGTGGATAATTAACCTTTTTCAATGAAAATCATCCTAGGATAGTTCCTCTGAAGGCTCTAGAGTCATCTCGTTTAGATATTTTGGCCTGTAAGCATACTTAAGGATGGCTTTTGACTGAAAGATAGGCTGGTCTGGAGTCATCAATGACTTCAAAAAATGATGATCTTCCTGGAATCACCTGGACTAGGGTGGTTAAGAAACACAGAAGCAATTGCAGCTTGCAATCTTATTTAAATGATTTTATATCAGCTGATTTGGCAGTTGTAAAGGCTGGAGAAGGGAATCTTTTTATGTAATATTTGTCTCTCACACTTTGGGTGGAGTTTTGCTAAGCCTTGTTCTAATCAGCATTTAATTGTCTTAAAATATACATTGAACAAACAATATCATCCAGCACCCAGGTCACTTGCAAGCCATGTAGGGGTACCACCACACCCTACCAGTAATACCAAGAACAATCCAAAAGATGCGGCAGCTATCGGTGAAGTAGAATACATTTTATTTAAGCACAGCAAACAACAGCAACGTTTCGGGAACACCTTCCCTTAATCATGCATAAAACATTGTAGAGAAAACCATCCTAATATACCCTTCACCATCAGGGGGCAGTGAAGAGGTATTTCCTAGTTTAGGTATATGAATTTGATGTAATCCCTTGCTGTATATAATATATGTATCATTGATTTAATTAATCCTTTTTAAAAAAATGGAACTGTTTGTAAAAAATGCAACTTTTTGTAATTTTTATATTAACTTTTGTATCAGTTGTTTGTATATATATATGTGGTGACATTCTATTATTTATAAGTCATGGTTAGGAAAGAGTTAAATATACCTAAACTAGGAAATACCTCTTCACTGTCTCCTGGTGGTGAAGGGTATATTAGGATGGTTTTCTCCACAATGTTTTATGCATGATTAAGGGAAGGTGTTCCCGAAACATCACTGTTTGCTGCGCTTAAATAAAATTTACCGACTGCTGCCACATCTTTTGGATTGTTTTTAAAAATATACATTTCCATTTCTAAATCAGATTTACATGTCTAACATGACATACAGGGTCAAACAGATGATTTTGGATTAAATGAGGTACTCACTAGAAACTAAATAAATCTGCAAGAACTGGTGATTGATAAACTTTATTTATACTGTATATTGGACACTGTAAGAGGTATTGCTTAAGATATATACTTGATGCACAAGCATTTGGAAAATAAACCTACTTTTGATCTTGTAAGAACATTATAATTCATCTTGTCCTACATGTAAGAAAAAACAATTCCAAAGTGTAATTATCAATAAAGTGGCATGAAAGTAAAAATGTAATTTAACTGTTTCAGATAGAGCATAGAATTTAAAGATACTTTTCAATTTTATTTTATTATCAAATTTACTTTGTTTTGTAGGTACCCTTAGTTGAAAAGCACATCCATTTGGGCTCAGGAGCAACAATGCAATATTGGGAAGTAACTGGTGATTGGTGGTCACACACATGCCTCTTGTTATTGGCTCACCAGATGTGTTCAGCTAGCACCCAGTATTGCATTTCTGCTCGGTAGATGGCTTTACCTATGTGTTTAATCCCTTTGCAGGAGTTAAACGCATACTTACATGCAAGCAACAGAGGAATATTAAAATGTCTAAGGCATAAGAGAATTTTCTTTTAGCACAAATATGTCCCTTTAGGACCTACTAAAAACATAAGCAACAAGTTCTGTAAGCCTATTGCACAATGGTCACGTCAGAGTAAGGATTTGCCTTTAGTCTGTAAGTGAATGTCTCATGTTACTATACACAGATGCAAGGGATTTATGCATTTCAATATGTTTGATTTAATGCTTTAGCTCCTGATAGCAAATAGACAAGGTTTTGGATTTGTTTTTCTAAAGCTTTTTTTAAGTAAATAGTATTTTTTTGCATCAAATTTTATCTTTTTTTAAAAATGCACTTATGCCTCCCCTATTATAGCCTAAAATATTCTGGTACAAAAACAAGATGGATCTGTCAGGAGAGGCCCGGTACCGATCATTCAGCAAGCAGGGTGTCCTCACACTGGAGCTGCGGAAACCCGGTACTTTTGATGGTGGAGTTTATACATGCAGGGCAGTGAACGAGCACGGAGAGGCAGAGACTGAGTGCCGGCTGGAGGTTCGCGGTAAGGAGCGTTATGAAGTAAAAATCCTGTATTGCTAGCAGACTAGTCAGTCTTCTTGGAGATGTATTTATGCTTTAGCTTAGGGAAGGAGAAAACGAGAATGGGATGTGGTTAAAAGGACATGAGATATGGGACATATGTTTCTGTGCTAGTGTCCGTTATACTATTCCCAATGTGTGATACCAATCTGAGATAGAAATAAATGACATGATGTATATTGTATTCATATTGTGCAGTATGATAAATGCTAATGCTTTAAAAGGACACGAAACCCAACATTTTTTTCATGATTCATATAAAGCATATATTTCCAATTTACTTCTTTTGTCAATATTGCTTCATTCTCTTGGTATCCTTTGTTGAAGGAGCGCAATGCATTATTGGGAGCTAGCTGAACACATTGGTAAGCCAATGTCAAGAGGCATGTATGGGCAGCCACAAATCAGCATCTAGCTGGTATACTTTTGAACAAAGGACACAGAGAGAACTAAGGGAATTAGATAATAGAAGTAAATTGGAAAGTTGTTTAAAATGGCGTGCTCTTTCTAAATCATTAAAGAAAATGTTTGGGTTTCTTGTCTTTTTAAAACATTAGCATTTATTATACTGCAGAATCATTTATTTCTATCTCGTATTGGTATCACAAATTGACATTGTATAAGGGACACTCTAGCACAGAAACATATCTCCCTGTTGGCGGCCAATTGGTGTTTTGTGGGCAGAGTCATGAGAGAAGGGTTAGGAAATGGGTGTGTCATGGGAGGGACAGGGCTTGTTATATGCTGGGTTGGGCGGAATCTGGGCATGTCGGAGGAAGCTGTGGGAGGGACAGGGCTTGTTATATGCTGGGTGGGGCAAATTCTGGGCATGTCGGAGGAAGCCGTGGGAGGGACAGGGCTTGTTATATGCTAGGTTGGATGGAATCTGGGGATGTCAGAAGAAGCTGTGGGATGGACAGGGCTTGTTATATGCTGGGTTGGGTGGAATCTGGGCATGTCGGAGGAAGCCGTGGGAGGGACAGGGCTTGTTATATGCTGGGTTGGGCGGAATCTGGGCATGTCGGAGGCTAAGGTCCCTCTAAGGCAAGTTTTGTGTGCAGCCCAGTAGTGAAACAGTTAATAAGAGAACCATACCTTGCAGTCTGCATTGTGCAGTGTTTGCAAATTGCAGGGGGCGGTCACCTAATTAACCATTTCACTGCTGGGCCGCACACAAAAATGGCCTTAGAGGGAACACTGGTCGGAGGAAGCTGTGGGAGGGACAGGGCTTGTTATATGCTGGGTTGGGCGGAATCTGGGCATGTCGGAGGAAGCTGTGGGAGGGACAGGGCTTGTTATATGCTGGGTTGGGCGGAATCTGGGCATGTCGGAGGAAGCTGTGGGAGGGACAGGGCTTGTTATATGCTGGGTTGGGCGGAATCTGGGCATGTCGGAGGAAGCTGTGGGAGGGACAGGGCTTGTTATATGCTGGGTTGGGCGGAATCTGGGCATGTCGGAGGAAGCTGTGGGAGGGACAGGGCTTGTTATATGCTGGGTTGGGCGGAATCTGGGCATGTCGGAGGAAGCTGTGGGAGGGACAGGGCTTGTTATATGCTGGGTTGGGCGGAATCTGGGCATGTCGGAGGAAGCTGTGGGAGGGACAGGGCTTGTTATATGCTTGGTTGAGAGGAATCTCGGCATGTCGGAGGAAGCTGTGGGAGGGACAGCTGGCAGACTTCATAAACTAATAGTCCTGCAATATCTGGGACAGCTGGGGGGAATGTCAAAATAAAATGCTCTATTATGTTGAAACTTTTTTTTTTTTTTATCCTTATTTTACTATATATTTATTTAATCCCTGAACAGTTATACGTCTTCAGCAGATAAGGATACTACCCATTTTGATAGCTCACCAGCGTTATGCTTATTATGAGTGTCATAGTCAAAATCACATGCCCAGCACATTCTCATGTGTATTTTTAACTTATTCTTAAGTAATCATATAAGATAAATGATATTTAAAGTGCCCATGTCACCCCAGGACATTTGAAAGAGCACTGAAAATGTGCTCTGATACTGTGGGGTTTTTTCCCCACCAGCTTAAAGGGGCATAAACCCAAAATTTTTCTTTTATGATTTAGGCAGATTCTACTTAGTTAAAAAAGATACCTAGGTAGACTCAAGAGCAGAAATGCATTACTAGGAGCTAGCTCCCTATTGATGGCTGCACAAAAATGCCTCTTTTCATTGGTTTACCAGATATGTTCAGCTAGCTCCCATTAGTGTATAGCTGCGCATTCAACAAATGATACCAAGATAATAAAGCACATTTAAGAAGTAAATAATAGAAGTAAATTATAAAGTTTTTTAAAATCACATGCTCTATTTGAATCATGAAAAATTCTGGGTTTCATGTCCCTTTAAATATTTCTTGTGTTTCTGTTCGTCATGTGGTTATGTGAACAGTTTTTTCCAGAGATATAAACCTTTCCAATAACTAAGTCTGTCTTTTGAGTCTATCCATAAAAATTGAAGAAAAAAAAGGAGACTCCAAAGATTAAAGGGATATGCAAACATTAGATGGTCTAATTCATTAAAGAACATGATTTTTGCATTACTGACCCCAGTGAACTATGTGTTTATTGCTGCACTAAAATATGTACGCGGGAGCCACAAGCCCTTTTGCTGTAGTAAAACTTAGTATCAGTAATGCAAAAATTAAACATGAAATGTGTGCATTCTCTTTTCACGTGAATAAAGAAATTGGAATGTTTTCGTTACTAACTAGAGACGCTAACTGCGCTACTTTACTGATTTCTGGGGTGATCTAACTATCAGACAGCTAGGCCTAACAGGCACAGTGAGCAATGGTGCACATAATTCTAAGTGTCATACACATATGGACAAGGAATCATAACAGGAATCTAGTAGAAAAAATATGAATTTAACGTTCTAAATTATTTTCTTAAATTTCTGCTGCACAATGAATGCCACTGGCTGGTGGTACACAGGCACTACATATTGGGTTGGGATGTGGCCCACCTTGGTAGATGACCAATCTCTGAGACATCAAGCCTCTGTGTGACTGAGGTACAGTTAGCATTTCCAGTGAAACCTCTGACATAACAGTGACCTGAGCTTCCTGATACCAGAGGTTTGTCAGGCTTGCTGCCAGGACAACCACATGGTGTAAATAGCTCCTGTCTCTATCAGATAAGATGAGTTTGACCCAGGCGGTTTGCCTTTATCACACCAGCTGCACTACCTCGGGAACATAACTCTGCCTTTGACTTCTTGTTTTGTGCAAGAGGGATTTTCCAAACTTCTTCAATTTCACGTGAACCAGCAACCTTTTTACATTACCTCTTGTTATAGCACTGTCCTTGCAATTTGCCAAACCTATTAATTTATTTATGTTCATTTATTTATTGAGAAAACAAATTACATAAGTATATGATTTTTAGCATTTTAAATGTAAATAATAAAATATTTGTATTATATTGTCAAGCTGGCCAATAAATCAATAGTGTGACAAAACTAGCAATAGTCGCTAAGGTCTCTCCAGCTTTACCACTTTGTAGCAGATTCACTAAAGCTCATTCAGCTATAAAACTGCTGTTTTATCAGCAATGGGCTGGCCTTGTTGTAAAGGCGAGATTATGTTCGACACTGATTGAGTATCACTTGACCTATATTTTCTGCAGTTTGGCTGGTGGGTGTATCTGCCCTGAACTTCTATAGATTGCAAATCACTGGCAACTCGAGAAAACAATACTTACAACAGCCACAAGGTTATGTAACTGTATTGTTATTGCAAATTATTTGCATCTCTGTTTTACAATGGTACAGCAGTCTGGCTAGATAGAGCCAAAGGTGTCTCAGGGGGCTGGCCTTGAAATTCCGGGTCATTCTTGAGTCGTAGTCTGGATTTCTCACCTACTCTTAGGGCTCTCTAGGCTGGCGAGATTATTAAAGAATGCTCGCCACTTCGCCAGTCCTTCTATTTCCCTGGTGGAATGATCTAAAGCCACTTTTTACTCTGAAAACAGGGTGTCTCGCTAAGGGGCGTATTATACTGCATTTTCGTATGAAAAGTGCACAATATAATTTGTATATTAAACATCATACAAAACAAATAATTGAACCATTCACACAAAAATAAGTAGGGAAAAATTATATTGTTAAGATGCAGCAAAATTCGTAACAAAATTCTTCCCCAAAAATCGTATTTTACCATAAACATGAAATTTGTATGTAATTTACACAGGAACAAATCGTATTAAATATGCACAGAGTAAATCGTAATTTTAGTACAATGGATGTGCAGAAAATACACAGAGATTTGTACTTTTAAATACAAAATGCAAAGTGTAATATTATTTTCGTAAAATGGACGGAGCATGGGCGTTCCATGGTGTATATGAAAATGTCTCTCTAATCCCAGCGTAATTCTGTAAAGATTTTCACACTGCAGATCTCAGTTTTTTTCTCGCTAACTAAAAATTGGAGAGCTTTTCTTAAAATAATACAAATACTACAAAAATAACCCAAATAGAAAAACACATGCATGTGAAAATATAGGTGATTGTAAGTTACTATACTCAGAAAGTAGTGTAATGGGATTTATATTGGCTGTAGTATTTAACTTTTAAAGTGTGCCCCCTTCTCACTGCTAACTTCGCTATAAGGAGCGAAGTGTCCCTATCCATCGAGCTTCATTGCCCCTTTTTTACGCTCATTCCAACAGGGCATCCCTACGAGAGTCGACAAGAAAAACTAGGTTTGATCTGGCAAAGTTTATATCATCTAGCCCTCAGACTCAGCATGGGGATCTCATAGGGAATCTATTGCCATTTTGAATTATCTCATATAGTGGTCGTGATGCCATTTCGAAGCCGTTGATATTCTCTAATTTTTACTTTATTTCTCTTTAACTGATTTTAAGTTTTATTTTTTTAGCATATTTTAGAGTGAACTGTTTAATAGAGGGATTTTTTTTTCATTTTAATTCTTTTGTTCTGTCACATTTTGAGTTGTTTTTGAGTTGTGAGGTTGCGGTAAGTTTTTTCCGCAAGATATTCACTTCACAAACATGTGTTACTGAATCTACACCAAAGAGCCACTGCTTATGAAGTCAGGCACGAGTAAAAGAGTTCCCTTTCAACTATCAGAAAGGAACAGAATTACTGCTTCACTGTAATGTTACAGGTACATTGCAGATAAAACAGCATTTTTAATTGTCCCTTTAATTAGCTGCATAGAATAACAGAGAAACTTGTCAAGCCGTAGGAGCAGGTGATAACAGCGAAGCGGCCGGAGAGGCTAGAGAAACAGCTTTAAGGGACATAGTGCTCAAAATGTAAATAAGCATTAGTGCACTTCAATTTGAATAGAAGCACTTTTGCATTACACTTGTATTAGCAAAATAGTCCTAGTAAAAGGCAGAAACTTTCAAACAGTGACCTATTCAAAGAGGTGGCAGTGGTTTCAGCCATTACTTTGTGTGATAGAAGCCACCGCTGACGTATGGCACCACATGCACACAGCAAGCTCATTGCACTCACATCTACTGAAAGCTCTAAGGAATACATTCTGACTTTTTTTGTCTTGTTGTTAAATTATTCCCATGCAATAGCCTCATTTGTGATTCCCTTAGAAACCCCTTCCCACCATTAGGACGTTCCATGCCGTCCTAATTGCACTGGGCTTAAAGGGATACTAAACCCACTTTTTTTCTTTCATGATTCAGATAGAGCATGAGATTTTAAGTACCTTTCTAATTTACTCCTATCATCAATTTTTCTTTGTTCTCATGCTATCTTGATTTGAAAAAGCAGTACTGTAAGCTTTAGAGCTGGACCATTTTTTGTTCAGCACCTGGGTAGCACTTGCTGATTTGTGGCTAAATGTAGCAAACCAATCAGCAAGCTCTACCAAGGTGCTGAACTAAAAATGGGCCGGCTCCTAACCTTTTATTACTGCTTTTTCAAATCAAGATAACATGAGAACAAAGAAAAATGTATAATAGGAGTAAATTATAAAGTTGCTTAAAATTGCATGCTCTATCTGAATCATGAAAGAAAAAGTGTGGGGTTAGTATCCCTTTAAGGGCCGTTAGGACGGCATGGAACAAACTAGCCATTTGGCTGTACTGAAGCCATAACGGCTTCCTAACTGGGATTGCGGGCTGAAGGGTGTGCCTAGCGTCATAGGCACTCCCCCCTGACCCAATCCTATCATTGATATCATGCGATCGCATGATTTCAATTTATACTTATTTGTTTACATTGGAACTTTGTTCCGATGTAGATAAATAAGACCTAATGGGAAGATGTTATTAATTATCAGACAGCTGAAAATAATTAACACAAACAATATAATCTTTGCCACAGTCTGCAAGGGACACTGCCGTTGGATTGAAATACTCTAACAAGTTACTGTACTTTATATTTCTAAAATAAAATGTACTTAAAATCGACACACACACACACACACACACACACATACACACACACACACACAGACACACACACACAGACACACACACACACACACACACACACACACACACACACACACACACAGACACACACACACACACACACACACACACACATACACACATACACACACACACACACACACAGACACACACACTCACACACACACACACACACAGACACACACACTCACACACACACACACACATACACACACACACACACACACATATACACACACACATACACACATACACACACTCACACACACACACACACACACACACACACATACACACATACACACACACACACACACACATATACACACACACATACACACATACACACACTCACACACACACACACACACACACACACACATACACACACACACACACACACACACATATACACACACACATACACACATACACACACTCACACACACACACACACACACACACACACACACACACACACACACATTATGTTGACTGCCATATTATCAAAGGTAAAATGCTTCATAGTAATAATGTCACACAAATTTGAGACATTTTCATGTACAGTGTAATAAAGCCCTATTTAATATATTGTTAATATAATACTTTTTGCTGGTCTCTTTCAAGTTCATCAGTGTAGGAAAAGGAATACCATTCGGTATGACACTAAAATAAAGGCATTAAATCATGTAGACTTTAAATGAATAGGTTACTATATGATTTAAATCAAAGGTAAAGTGACATGAATGAGAATATAAAAATGTGAAATGTTTTATGGTTTTAAAAAAGCTAATCTTGGAGCACATTGAACCGTTGATGGGTACTTAGGCAAGGTGCCTACTTGAATAAAAGACAAGCAAGTGCAACCCGTTTATACATCAGTCACCTGTTCAAATGCTTCATTTTAGACTCCAGGATATTGTAAAATAAGACAACCCCAGAATTAAAGGGACATGGTAGTGCAAAAATAAAGTGTTCTAATTAAAGGGATACTAAACTTAAATTTGTTCTTTCATAATTCAGATAGATCAACTTTCTAATTTACTCCTATTATCAATTTTTCTTCGTGAACTTGCTATTTTTATTTGAAAAAGCAGCAATCTAAGCTAAGGAGCCGGCCCATTTTTAGTTCAGCACCTGGGTTGCGCTTGCTGATTGGTGGCTGAATGTACTCACCAATAAGAAAGCACTATCCAGGGTGCTGAACCAAAAATGGGCAAGCTCCATAGCAAAGATTCTAGCTTTTTCAAATAAAGGTAACAAGAGAACGAAGAAAACATGATAATAGGAATATATAAGAAAGTTGCTTGAAATTCCATGTTCTATCTGAATCATGAAAGAAAAAAATTGGGTTTAGTATCCCTTTAATTTATTTTACTTTTGCATAACCATATCTTTTTAATAAAATATTACAAAATAATTTTTTTAAACGGTAACATACTGCTCCTTTTACATTCCGATAGCGCTAGTGCTAAATACAGTTTCATACCTCTTTAATTTTATATAAAATAAATTGTAACTTTTTCATTTGGAGTTTTCATAAAAAAATGCACAGTAATTGGTTTCTATGTAATACCTAATGGCGTAATAATTTCTTATTCTTGGGTCACTAGTTTCATGTTACAGTGTAGGACAGAAGCTAATACATTTCTATTAGACTCTCAGACTGCAGGCAGCTGCACTAGCACAAATATAGATGACATAAAAGTACAATAAACAGCCTGTGCAGTGGGTGGCATTAAAGGGACATTGTACACTAGATCTTTCATTGCATAAATGTTTTGTAGATGATCCATTTATATAGCCCATCTGGGAGTGTTTTTGTAAAAATTTACAATTTTGTTTATTTTTTAATAACATTGTGCTGATTTTCTGACTCCTAACCAAGCCCCACAGTGTCATATGTATACACGTGTTTACAGACTCCTGTTGTGTTCATATGCAAGCAAGGGGAGGAGGGGGGAGTGTCTGCTCTTATTGTTTCCCCAGCCCCTTTAACTGGTAGTCCCAGCCCAGCCTTATTAAAAGTGCTAAACTGGGGGCGGAGCCAGCCGTTGACCAACATGGCCGCTGAAACTTAGTGCTCCGTGGTTGCAAAGCTTAATGATTATAACCATGAGTGATTCTAGCATGATTCCAGCCCTTGGATAATACTAACCGACACCAGAAAGCCTAAGCTTTACACTGATGGACGTGAGTCCTAAGAAAACCATCATCTGACCAAGATATCCACAACAAAGATGCTAGAAAGCAACAACTCCACATGGCCGCCTTTCTCCTACTTAGCCGGAGTTACAACTTACTCATTAGGTTGCACATACGGCGGAGTGTAACAGTTAGCTCTCGCAAGAGATGACAGTTGTCTGAGATATTGACGGTGAGACCCTACACAGTTGCTGTGATCTTGGGCCCTATATAATTGAGTTGCTATATACGGAACCTCCTGCCACACCATAAAATATGGAGGACTTTTACCTTCAACTACAGGTGTCACTGGATCGAATGGGAGAATCGATGCAGCGTAACTTTGAGGATCTAATGCTGACCTGCAGAACTGAAGTTAAAGGAGATACCATTTTGAAAGGGTTAGAGTCTGCTAACACAGAATCTACAGCGGCTACAGACACAGCCAACTTTGCGGCTACTACATGGGAGATTATTGAGGAATCCCTACTCCACGAGGAAGGAATGCTCCTAACAGATCGCCATGTGCTAACAATGGAGTCCACTGCTACGGACATTAGCTCAGCATCATTCTACCTTGGAGTGAGTAGACACCAGACACTGCTGAGAGATGCGGACCGATCCTGCAAGCTAACGGGGACTTCCACTTCTAATACCTTTGCAGGGAAACCTAGACTGAGCGTCTCCTTCAAAACCCTGGCTCATCTCTCCTCTAATGTTGCGGTAGTTCCGATCCGGGTGAAGCCGCGCTATCAGCGCCATTATCCTTTCCGTGGCCCCTGTTTTGTTGGTTGGAGGTTTATTGCCATCCGATCTGGAATTGGGTAATGTTTCTACTGTTGTTGACTGCACATGCACGCATACATATGAAGTCTGCATGTATATGGATCCCTTCTGGCAGACATATACTGATGAAGACCCCTGGGTTTGATGCAAGAACATATGTATATACAGTCTATTAACTGGTTTACAGCTCCAGGGACAGATATTTGCATGGAACAGCTCTCTCTATACATAACAAATTGTAGTCACGATTACTGTTGTAATATAGCGTGATATATATTAGACTTTGATGTTTTGGTTGAAATGTTATTGTGTTTATGACAGCTCCTTTTCAGTCTACCACATACTTAGGCCCTGACAGGATATAATACTAGCATTCATGTAGGAATTTCTGAAGCTGCTTTTTATGGGAGAGGGAGTTGGTTGGTTCATAGATCCCTATTATAATTAGACTGTTAGAGCTCAGAACTGACATCTATAAACTAGCAGATACTGTAGTTTTTAGTTCATGCAACCTGCTACCAGATGAGGGAGGAACATCACAAAGTTAATTTCTTTATCAGGCATGTCATCTCATTCACTGTGGTTACTTTTGTATGTTATCTCTATTTAGACCTACTACTTGGTGTAATGCTATCCTGTTTTATGGTAATTTTATGTATCAGAGCACTGCATCGCTACTAGAATACTGTGTACAGTCAACTCCTTCCTCATACCTATATATGTGCTACTATTAGTTAGACCATAATGATGTGTTTTAGCTAGCTCATTATTATATACAATTTATGTACTTGATATTCTTGGTTCCCATAACGGTTTATAGGGTCATGTTATACCTATGAGAAGTATATAACTTTATTGTGAGGTGGGTCAATTAGGGGTATCAATATTTGAGAAGCAGTTTCTAAATGTTAATTGGTTAGATGACAGAGCCTTATACTTTTATTATTATAGTTGTCTTACTCTCCCTAATAACCAGTGTATATGAGCCAGAATATAAATAGGTGCCCTAGAATAGTGAGACCTTAATATGCTATGTACCTCACAGTATAGCTTAGTGTATTGTGGTATTACCTCCCACACGCAGCAACCATAGTAGTAGCAGAAGGCTTATTCTCCAAATGACTCCTACTTCCATACTAACTATAACGATACTAACCCTAATACTTCCCGAGCTCTTTCACCAAGGGATGACCACATTATATTTACAGTCAAGATATCTCTCCCTGTGCTGGTCCATAGGGGGTATTGATGTTACTTGTGAAGCAGGTTGGTATGATTGTCCTCCCTGAATACACCCATAGCGATTCTACACCTCTCCTCTCAAAACAGTTAGCTCCAGATACGTGGGGCCTCATTTGGTATAACGCTTATTCACTGTTTCTATGCCCAAGAATAATAGTTATATGCTATTGGCCAATAGCTGCTTTTGACAGTAACATAGCTCAGCCCTGCACGTAGTATAGAGCATCATGAATCTTCTCTGATTTTTACATTTGTATCCTGGCCCAGAATTCAACATAAACATAGCACAAATGGAGGGTGACTCCATTGGTAGTGTACTAGACGGCTCAGAAATTCCATTGTATTTATCAATTTGACATTCTAAACTGACTCCGCCCTCCATTCCCCCCCCCCCTAATTATACTTTGAGCGGCTCTTGCCCGCTGCATCCCCCCCCCCCATAAAACTTTAAGGCTAACTCCCCCCCAGCCCTAATTTTATCGGTATAGATTTCCCAATTTACTATGTATATGGCACAAAGGGGACCATTTAATTTATGCTATACTTATGACAGCCTATTATAAAACTTGAGAAAAGTTTGAATTGTCTTGCAACCATTTAGATTCATTTGTTTTGAGACCATTGATTTTGTATTGGTTATCACATCTGTTAGCCCTGTATTGCCGAAGATATTGCATGTGTTTGATGTTTCTGTTATTTGTGAAATTTCTCAAATAAAAAAATATTTAAAAAAAAAAAGAAAAAAGTGCTAAACTGAGAGCTTCTGAGTAAGTTTTTAAAAGATTTTATACAGGATATTTAGATCAGCATCTGTGCATATTCTTCTTTATAGTGTTGTCTATTACATGCAATTATATAAAAATTGGTTTATACTGTCCCTTTCGTCTTAAAAGGATATCAATGATGAATAAATTCCCTAATGTGCTTGAGAATTTTATTATTGCAATTTTCCTTACAAATGGGTTAAATATATTGTTAAAGTCAGCTCCGGAGTGCAACACACCGCTGATCCTCAACAACGCACCGCAGATCCTAAACAACGCACCGGTGATTCTAAACAACACACTGCTGATCCTAAAAAATGCACCGCTGATCCTCAACAGCGCACCGCTGATCCTCAACAGCGCACCGCTAATCCTCAACAGCGCACCGCTGATCCTCAACAACGCACCGCTGATCCTCAACAACGCACCGCTGATCCTCAACAACGCACCGCTGATCCTTAACAATGTACCACAGATCCTAAACAACGCATCCCTACATCCGAAATAATGCATTGCTCATCCTAAACAACACTTCAAAAGGTCCTAAACAATGCACCTCTGATCCTAAACAATACAACGCTCATCCTAAGCAACACACTTCTGATCCTAAACAACACAAAGCTTATGCTAAACAATAGACCAATCATCCTAAACAACACATAGCTCATCCTAAACAACGCACCGCTCATCCTAAATAAAGCACCTCTGATCCTATACAACACACTACTTATGCTAAACAATACACCACTCATATACAGCTCATCCTAAATAAAGCACCTCTGATCCTAAACAATACACCACTCATACTAAATAACATACAGCTCATCCTAAATAAAGCACCTCTGATTCTAAACAATACACCACTCATACTAAATAACACACAGCTCATCCTAAATAAAGCACCTCTGATCCTATACAACACATCACTTATGCTAAACAATACACCACTCATACTAAATAACATACAGCTCATCCTAAATAAAGCACCTCTGATCCTATACAACACATCACTTATGCTAAACAATACACCACTCATACTAAATAACATACAGCTCATCCTAAATAAAGCACCTCTGATCCTATACAACACATCACTTATGCTAAACAATACACCACTCATACTAAATAACATACAGCTCATCCTAAATAAAGCACCTCTGATCCTATACAACACATCACTTATGCTAAACAATACACCACTCATACTAAATAACATACAGCTCATCCTAAATAAAGCACCTCTGATCCTATACAACACATCACTTATGCTAAACAATACACCACTCATACTAAATAACATACAGCTCATCCTAAATAAAGCACCTCTGATTCTAAACAATACACCACTCATCCTAAGCAACACACCTCTGATCCTTAACAATACACCACTCATCCTAAGCAACACACCTCTGATCCTAAACAATACACCACTCATCCTAAGCAACACACCTCTGATCCTAAACAATACACCACTCATCCTAAGCAACACACCTCTGATCCTAAACAATACACCACTCATCCTGAGCAACACACCTCTGATCCTAAACAATACACCACTCATCCTAAGCAACACACCTCTGATCCTAAACAATACACCACTCATCCTAAGCAACACACCTCTGATCCTAAGCAACACACCTCTGATCCTAAGCAACACACCTCTGATCCTAAACAATACACCACTTATTCTTAGCAACACACAGCTCATCCTAAAGAACGCACAGCTCATCCGAAATAGAGCACCTCTGATCCTAAACAACACACCACTAATCCTAAGCAACACACAGCTCATCCTAAATAAAGCACCTCTGATCCTAAACAACACACTACTTATGCTAAACAATACACCACTCATCCTAAACAACACATCCCTCATCCTAAATAATGCACTTCTTACAATAAACAACACAACGCTCATGCTAAACAATACACTGCTGCCCCTAAGCAAGATCCCGCTGATAGTAAACAACGCACCGCTCATCCTAAATAACACACTGCTCATGCTAAACAATACACTGCTACCCCTAAGCAAGATCCTGCTGATAGTAAACAACCCACTGCTCATCCTAAACAACACAGTGTTAATACTAAACTGAATACAGATGGTGACTAGTGGCTTTATACATATAACACCGCTGAATGACTAACAATCGTCATGCATATCATCATCCTCTGCCCTGCTCCTCCTCCTGATGCTTCCCCTTGAGAGTAAATGTCCTGGTTTCTAGATCACAACTAGGGATTGCCCCTATTCCATCTGACCTTGCCCATGACCAAACTGTTCACTGCACACCCACAGCTCCATCCCTGCAGTTGCAGCTTCACTCAAAAACCACATGTGGGCCATTTCTAGAAAACGTCTGGGAAATGTTAGTAGGTGTGCTCTTCTGGCATATTCAGCTCAGAACCAGTAGTGCATTGCCATCCCAGAGCTGACATTAGCTAGTGTTTAACCCTTTAAACAAGGCAAGCAAGAAAATGATAGCATTCTATTACTGCTAGTTTACATCCCTTTAACCTAATCCACACTTAGAGGGATATTTATCAAGCCGTCAACCGCAAATACGCTGGAATTCCGCAGCGTAATTGTGACGAGCCTGATTCGACCTATTTATCAAAGCCTACAGACCGGCAAAGTTGAAATTTGGGACGTAACATACGATCCGCCGGTCTCAATCCGACCCAGAGCAATGCTTACGTCATTACAGATGCTCCGAATACAAATTCGGCACTATCTGACAACTTTTGCCATTTATCAAATTTCTAACAGGTACGCTCGACCACTATTCCAGCCCAGCGTACCTGGTTTTCAATCCTCCACCCTGGAGGCCATGGATGCCATAGGAATCAATGGGAGTCTGAGAGCAGCGAAAGCTTATGTTCGATGCTGCCAGATATCCCATTGATTTCTATGCTAGAAAACCAGTAAAGTTTACACCTAACACCCTAACATAAGCCCCGAATCTAAACACTGCTAATCTGCCGCCCCGACATCGCCGCCACCTACAAAATGTTAACCCCTATCCCACTGCTCCCGGACCCCACTGCAACTAAATAAATATATTAACCCCTATCCCGCCACTCCCCGACACCGCCGCAACTAAAATATATTAACCCCTATCCCACCGCTCCCCGACATCGCCGCAACTAAATAAATATATTTACCCCTATCCCACCGCTCCCAGACATTGCAGCAACTAAATAAATATATTAACCCCAATCCCGGAGCCCACCGCAACTAAATGAATGTATTAACCCCTATCCCGCCGCTCCCGGAGCCCACCGCAACTAAATGAATGTATTAACCCCTATCCCGCCGCTCCCGGAGCCCACCGCAACTAAATGAATGTATTAACCCCTATCCCGCCGCTCCCGGAGCCCACCGCATCTCAAAGTTATTAACCCCTATCCCTCCGCTTCCGGACCCCTCTGCAACTAAATACATGTATTACTCCCTATAACCCCTGGCCTCCCACATCACTACCACTTACTAAACCTATTAACCCCTAAACCGCCAGCCCCCCACATCACCATAAACTAAATTAAGCTATTAACCACTAAACCTAACAACCCTCTTTACATTAAATATTAACTCATCCCTATCTTATAATACATTTAAACTTACCTTTAGAATTAAAATAAACTAAATTAAACTACTAATTAACCTACCCTAACTATTATCCTACAATAACATTAAACTATATTAAACTATTAATTAACCTACCCTAACTATTATACTAAAATTACATTAAACTAACAATTAAATTAACTATATTACATTTCTAAAAACCTAACCCTACTCAAGTTATTTAAATCTACTATAAAGAATTACTAAGTTACAAAAAAATAACAACTAAGTTACTCAAAATAAAAAATGATCAAATATTTAAAGTAATTACACCTAATCTAATAGCCCTATCAAAATAAAAAAGCCCCCCCAAAATAAAAAAAAACCTAGCCTACAATAAACTACCAATGGCCCTTAAAAGGACCTTTTGCGGGCATTGCCCCAAAGAAATCAGCTCTTTTACCTGTAAAATAAAATACAAACAACTCCCCCAACTGTAAAACCCACCACCCACACAACCAAACTCCCCAAATAAAAAACCTAAGCTCCCCATTGGTAGTTTATTGTAGGCTAGGGTTTTTTTTTTATTTTGGGGAGGCTTTTTTATTTTGATAGGGCTATTAGATTAGTTGTTATTAGTTTAAATATTTGATCATTTATTTTTTATTTTGTATCTTTGTGTTTTTTATTTTGAGTAACTTAGTTGTTATTTTTTTGTAACTTAGTAATTTTTAATTGTAGATTTAAATAACTTGAGTAGGGTTAGGTTTTTAAATATGTAATATAGTTAATTTAATTGTTAGTTTAATGTAATTTTAGTATAATAGGTTAGGTTAATTAATAGTTTAATATAGTTTATTTTAATTCTAAAGGTAAGGTTAAATGTATTATAAGATAGGGATGAGTTAATATTTAATGTAAAGTTAGCGGGTTGTTAGGTTTAGGGGTTAATAGCTTAATTTAGTTTATGGCGAGGTGGGGGGCTGGCGTGTAGGGGTTAATACATTTATTTAGTTGCAGAGGGGCCCGGGAGCGGGGGGATAGGGGTTAATAACTTTATTAGAGTTGCGGTGGGCTCCGGGAGCGGAGGGATAGGGGTAAATAACTTTATTTAGTTGCGGTGGGGTCAGGGAGTGGCGGGATAGGGGTTAAACATTTTAGTATAGTGGCGGTATTTAGTGACAGGGTATAAATAAAGTTGGGACAAAGCTGAATAGCAGCGAGATCGATGACTGTTAGTTAACAACAGTCCGCTGTTCATCGCCCCGTACTTGGTGCGCGGCTTTTTGACAGCTTTTTTTATAAATAAGGAGAGCGTATTGGTGCCGTCGAATGCAGCATAGTTGACTGCTTGATATTTCGGCCTCTTAGGGTGCTGATATCAAGATGACTTTTGTTTCAGTTATCTTGACTACCTAGAAAAGCTTAAAAATACTCTCTAACTGACATTGCACCAATAAAAAAACCACACAGAGTTTCAAGGACTTAGTTGGTATGGTGCTTGGACAAAATGCAGACGGACAGAATGCCGAAGCACATTTGCCTGTCAGACATATGTCCGAGAGACTGTGTTCAAACGTCGGCTGAGGGCAGATACGCTCTAGAGTGCTCTGTTTTAATCAGAGCCTCGGGTGCCACAACCGCCTCTGGGAACCTAACCAACGGTCCCACCACCCATGACATGTTTTTAACTATCTATATACAGATAGTATATAGATGGCTGCGATGTTAGGCGAGCGTATTGGTGCCGTTGAATGCAGCATAGTTGACGGCTTGATATTTCGGCCTCTTAGGGTGCTGATATCAAGATGACTTTTGTTTCAGTTATCTTGACTAGCTAGAAAAGCTTAAAAATACCCTCTAACTGACATTGCACCAATAAAAAAAACACAAAGAGTTTCAAGGACTTAGTTGGTATGGTGCTTGGACAAAATGCAGACTGACAGAATGCCGAAGCACATTTGCCTGTCTGACATATGTCTGAGAGACTGTGTTCAAACGTCGGCTGAGGGCAGATACGGTCTAGAGTGCTCTGTTTTAATCAGAGCCTCGGGTGCCACAACCGCCTCTGGGAACCTAATCAACGGTCCCACCACCCATGACATGTTTTTAACTATCTATATATCCGTCTGTCTATCTGTCTATCTTTTGATCTGTATCTAATCCTTATCTATCTATCCATCTATCTCAAGGCCGGATTGTTATCCGACGGCCATTGGTCTGTTGGAATATTATCTGTCACACAAATGTCAGTTCGACAAATGTCTGTCGGATAACAGTCCGGCCACAAGTTCATATCACCTAAAGAGATACAGTGGAACCCCTGTCTTAAGACCTCAAATACACAGCACATTCATATGTGTATGACTTCATACAGCCTAAGTGCAGTTTCCTAAAATGATCAAATTAATCTGTTGTATACCAAAGCTTCCAGCTTTGCTTTCAGCATCATTTTAAATAGTATCACAGGTGTTTTCAATCTCATAAGCACTCATTCAGCCAGTATAAATGAAGAAGAGTACTCACTCGGCTGTGTGCATCACACTTGAACATGGTCAATGTAAATACTACAAGACCATCTCTAAAGAGCTTGATGTTCCTGTGAGCACAGTTTCCAATATTATTAAGAAGTTTAAGGCACATGGGACAGTAGCCAACATCCCTGAATGTGACCACAACAGGAAAATTGACTTAAGAATAGTGAGAAAGATTGTTCGAATGGTGGAGGAAGAACCAAGGACAACTTCAAAACAGATCCAAGCCGACGTTAAAGCAACAGTTTCAAGTTGCACCATCCATTACTGTAGGAATTAAAATGGGCTTCATGGTAGAAGACCTAGGAAGACTCTACTTCTAAGAGAGAAACACAAAAAAGCCAGACTGTGGTTTGTCAAAATGCCACAGTCCTTCTGGGAGAATGTCCTTTGGACAAAAAAAAAAGTAGAGCTTTTTTGGCAAATCATAATAATTCCCTGTTTACAGAAGGAAAAAGAAGCTTTCAAAGAAAGGAACACCATCCCTAATAGGAAACATGGAGGAGGCTTAGCGATGTTCTGGGGTTGCTTTGCTGCCTCTGGCACTGGGTGCCTAGAATCTGTCCAGGACACAATTAAATCAAAAGACTATCAAGCTGTTGTAGATTCAGAGAAACAATTATGTTGATTTACTGTCCAGTGTCAGAAAGCTGTGTCTCAGTTGCAGGTCATGGGTCCTCCAGCAGGATAATGACCCGAAACATAACTCAAGAAACACCCAAGCATGGATGAGAAAACATTGGACTGTTCCAAAGTGGCATTCTATGTGTCCAGATCAGAATTCCATCAAACATCTGTGGAAAGAACTAAAACTCACAGTTGGGAAAAGGCACCCATCAAATTTGAGAGAACTGTTTACCAAACAAATTATACTTTAAGCACATTCGCCCATTCTTATCCTTCCATGCATAGCAAATTTTAGCATTAAACCAATAATTCCATCTTTGCAGCATTTGGCCTATTTTTGCTATAAATTACTTGAAACATATACATATGGGGTGTTCCAAAAATAAGGACAAGATAATTAATGTATTTGGCTGTATTTTTCTTTAGCTTCACTAGTTTTGTAGAAATAGTTATAAGGAAAATTGCAAAAAAATGTTCAGTATTAAATTCCTATTTATTGTTATTTTATATACCCATATAGGGGGGAATCACTAGTAAACCCTATTTGTAAAAACTCACAAAAACACAAGCTACAGACCAGGAGATACATCATCTGACACGTTTCACGCCTCTGAGAAAGCGCCAGTGAGGCGTGAAACGCGTCAGATGACGTATCTCCTTGTCTGTAGCTTGTGAGTTTTCTCCTACTTTTAATGCATATCCAATAAATATCTTGTTATTATAGTAAGGCTTGTGCATAGTGTTTATCCTCTGTGACTATGGAATATACCTTACTAATCTAATCCTTTACCTGGAAGGAGTTTCTTTGTATTTGCTCTGATTACAAGCAGACAATCGCACCTGTGGCATTCACTTGCACTTTTTGAATCCCTGTGTGGAGTCTACTCTACACTGAAGGACGACAGCGTCTTCTCCTCTAAGTGTACAAGTAACCAGTTTCGTACCTTCATCTCCCTCTTGTTTTTATTAGTGTAACGAGGGTTGCCACCTTCAATACAGAAAAATAAGGGAAGCCTGCCGCAGCGGGGGCCACAATGACCACAGGCCCAATGAAGTGCCAAGCTTACCCAATGAGAACCCCTTAAAGTATACATTGAGAACTTGCCTTTTGCCATATGATGCATGCAGCAAGAGGAATGTGCAGTTGTCACATTGTTAATGCCATGCAATATAATTAACCTTCTCACTGCCAGGGATTTTATTTATATCAGTGAATATTTTAAAATTCCCAGATCTAGATTCAGTTAAGCCTTGATCCTTGTTTGTGGCTGCAAAAAGGACATCCCCCATTACATACATATGAAAAGGGCACAAAATAAATAATGAGAGTATATTGCAAAACGGTTTGATATACATAAATGTTCTGTATTAAGATCTAAAAGAATTTGTTGTCACTTTAAATTTTACAGGGGTACAAGGTAAAAACAATGAGTAGTGGGAACTGATAAATATTAGGTGGGTAGTGTAAACACACGTGCATATATGTGTTTCTCTTTCATATGTGTAAATGTGAATACAAACATATTTGATAGGAAAGACTGAGTTAAACATTTTATGCTAATATTATATATATATATATATATATATATATACACACACACACATAATATACACATGCCTATATGCAATACATGCCTTGTGTTTTTGCACTCTAGCATATACACATATAATGTATCTTAACAGATTACCATTCAGGGGGGAAAAAGTTTCTAGTCCCATTTTCCTCTATTAAGCACAGGAAATAAAAGCATGCATACCAAGTATGTTATCCCTTTTTATAAAGTGCCAGGATATTCCTCAGCTTGTAGGACATGAGTAAATACAGATGTAAACTTGCAACACATTCATACATACTTTACTAGCATTTAATTGCACATCATTAAACCCTATATTATTGTATATAAATGAAACGTAGGCCTTAAAATAACTGAAATGTCCTACAACAAAGTGCTTCTGCTAGCTATTTACAAGATGAGTATATGGTCGGTCGGTCGGTCGGTGGGTTTATTAAGTAACGTCCGTGAATGGAAAACAATAAATGTTGAGAAAACTACCAAATAATATTAATTATTTAATCTAAATCCAAGGGGTTTAAAACTTTTCATTATCACTAATACCCTTAATGTATAGCTGGCAAGCTCACACTCGGTGATTAACCTTACCGTGGCCTCGGACCCTTGGCTGACAGTGGGAACCTGATCTAAATAAACTGACCTCTTACTCGGCCTCCGCACTTACCTCCACATCTCGCCCCTTGTTCTTGAAGCTCTTGATACAGTGGTTCTTGAGGCCAGCGTTTTCCGCCATAGCGATGGCTGTTGCTATCTCTCTTCCTGTTACCAGCAGCAACACTAAGAAAAACTAAGTCGGTGATTGGCGCACTCCCCCGCCCTGCGCATGCTCGGCTAAAGAATGGAAAAGCTGATATGACGTGAGAGGGCAGTGCCATACGTCACTGGTAAGATCATGTGGAGGAAGCCACCTGTGTGCGGGCTCGCTCGCACTTTGTTTTGGAAGTTTGGGTGTAGGTGATTTCGGTGTAGGATTTCCCCGCTAGACCCAATAACAGCCATTTTTTTGTTAGGACTATTACTTGTCATCATGGATAATTAAACACGGAAAACAAGTATTGAAGTCAAACAGCATTTTCTTCTTCTATTTACACATATAGAGAAAATACGGGACAAACCCCGTCCCATATTGATTCAAAATGGGACGTGCTATTTTCTTCTCAAATACGGGACAATTCCGTATTTTAAGGGACGGGTGGCAACCCTAAGTGTAACTGTATTTTTAAATGTATTTTAAACAGTTAATCAGAGTACTCAAGTAGAGCTAACCCAACGTGCGTTAAATTAAATTGCGCTCAATCTAATGCGTTTACTTTAAAACTGTAAAAGCAGTTACCGCACCACTCTAAATCTAGCCCTATGTGTCACTAAAATACTTTTCAAGAGTAAGAGTTTTGCTTTTTGGGATTCTAATTTTTTTTTTTAATCACACCCTTGACTGCATGAGTCAAAACTGAAGTACAACTATATGCCAGAGTTTTGACAACCTAAAGGAAGGTTAAAATGATTTGATTTTATTATTATCTTATTATAATAAAGATGATGATAATCTTGTAACAGAAGAGTAAAAACTGCAGATTAAGTTTGCAAACAATATATATGTAATACTAAAGTTTGCAAACAATATACAGTATATGTAATACTAAAGTTTGCTTTTACTGACCTTATTTCTTTTTTCCTTGTAGTGCCCCAGTAAAGATCATGTTGGATAATGGCAGGTAAGTGTTTTAGCTTTGTTTGAGATGAATTTGTGTCCCTCAATGATGCACATACCCAGAAACACATACTATGGCACTACAAAAAAATAAATCAGTGTTGTGTGTGTTATAAATGGGAAGAGAAAGCAAAATAAACTTGGATAAAGAAATGGGGCTATATAAATATTGCTAGTTGGGTACCCTCTTGAAAACATTTATATTTAACACTATGAGTATTTAAAACAATTAAACTTTTATCAAATTTGCTTTATTCTCTTTGCTGAAAGCTATACCTAGGTAGGCTCATATGCCTACAGTGCTAGATCACATGTGCCATATAGATAGCATTGTGCTCGCTTCTGTGGAGTTACCTAGGAGTCAGTAATAAATCAAGGTGAACTGTTGCGCTTCCCTATACAGGTGATAATATGTCAAGATAAATACACAAAATAATTACACATATTATTTACCATGTGAACTATCAAATTCAATCCACATTTGATTTCCAATAAAAGCAAAAACAGGTCGGTGACCTCAATATGAGTCCCACTTGATAAATATCAAAGTCTTATTTCCCGATACACCGCCGACCTTGCAATATAAAGAGTCCTGTAATGGAGTATAAACAGTAGTATCTGGCTATTAGGTCCCACGATATAAGGGCACCATTTCCTCCAGAATGTTGCTTGTAAATGAATTAAGGCTGCTGCTCTGTGTATACGGAGGGTATCTGTGAACTGCCTCCCAAAGAAAGGCTGTAAAAATGAAATGAAAAAAGACACGAGTGCAAATAGCCACTCTAAGGGTAAAAGTTTTACTCAACACTTAAAATAACGCAATACATAAAAATGCACTTACAAAAGTTTAAAAAAAAAAAACAATATGCAGATTGTGAATATATCACCTTGTGTTTTTCCTCTGCAAGTAAATGTCCGTCTTTGCCTGTTTGCCGCAAGGACTCAGACTGCTTACACAAGTCCGGTGAATAGGACAGCATAAAGACAGGCACTAGACTTGCGTCGGTATAGACCTTGTGAATTAGGCACTTTGCCCTTCAGAGCCTACTGTCCTCCTTCTGCAGGTGGGATTCCCTGAGGGAGGTAGTCACAAGTAACCAGGGCTGGACTGATTTAGTGAAGGCTCCGATCTAAGTACCAGCACACGAAAGCAAATTCTCACAGCCCCTGCCCATGTATTCCAAAAACAAAGAACAGTGGGGCAGGAGAAAAGTGCTAAAGCTTAGCTTTTATTGGCATCATATAGACCCATGGCTGCAGCAGTCATACACGTTTTGACTGTGTGCCTTAATCATAGACAATCAGATTGCATCAGCTGAGTTAATGGCCAAGTTTCACTAATAACGGAAAGGCCTCTGCCAATCACAGGCTGTATTACCTGAGGTAAGGCCCTAGATTCACTAATAACGAAAAGGCCTCTGTCAATCAAAGGCTGTACTCCCTGAGTTAATACCCAAGATTCACTAATAACGGAAAGGTCTCTGCCGATCCCAGACTGTATTCCCTGAGGTAAAGCCCCAGATTCACGAATAACGGAAAGGCCTCTGCCGATCACAGACTGTATTACCTGAGGTAAGGCCCCAGATTTACTAATAATGGAAAGGCCTCTGCCGATCATAGACTGTATTACCTGAGGTAAGGCCCCAGATTCACAAATAACGGAAAGGCCTCTGCCGATCACAGACTGTATTACCTGAGGTAAGGCGCCAGATTCACTAATAACCGAAAAGCCTCTGCCAATCAGACTGTATTACCTGAGGTAAGGCCTCAGATTCACTAAGAACGGAAGGGCCTCTGCCAGTCACAGGCTGTATTACCTGAGGTAATTCCCTAGGTTCACTAGGGAAAAGAAAGACCTCTGTCAATCACAGGATGCATAAGTTGAAATAGTGCCTCTGTCAATCGTGGTTTGTGTCAACTGAGTTTATGCCCTAGATTAATTAATTACGAAAAAAAAACAGTCAATCAAAGGATGTGTCAGTAAAGTTAATGCCCTAGATTCACTAATAACAGAAGGGCCTCAGTCAATCTCAGGATGTGTCAGTAAAGTTAATGCCCTAGATTCACTAAAAACAGAAGGGCCTCTGTCAATCTCAGGATGTGTCAGTAAAGTTAATGCCCTAGATTCACTAATAACAGAAGGGCCTCAGTCAATCTCAGGATGTGTCAGTAAAGTTAATGCCCTAGATTCACTAAAAACAGAAGGGCCTCTGTCAATCTCAGGATGTGTCAGTAAAGTTAATGCCCTAGATTCACTAATAACAGAAGGGCCTCAGTCAATCTCAGGATGTGTCAGTAAAGTTAATGCCCTAGATTCACTAATCACAGAAGGGCCTCAGTCAATCTCAGGATGTGTCAGTAAAGTTAATGCCCTAGATTCACTAATCACAGAAGGGCCTCAGTCAATCTCAGGATGTGTCAGTAAAGTTAATGCCCTAGATTCACTAATCACAGAAGGGCCTCAGTCAATCTCAGGATGTGTCAGTAAAGTTAATGCCCTAGATTCACTAATAACAGAAGGGCCTCTGTCAATCACCTAGATTTGCCCACTTTCTTTATCTCACTCATCGCCCTATACTTAGTGAGCGGGCTGCTAGAGAGACTAAAGAGGCCATTCCAGTCTCAGTGAATCTAGAAGTTTGAGCAAAGAGTTCTCTGCAGCTTCACCAGTTGCTCTGCGATATTACACAGATGATTCACTAAAGACATCTCATCTTATAATCTTTAGTAAATCTGCTGTGTATAAAAAAATCGGAACTGGAGAAACTTCTTAGTTATTTTTGCCATAACTGGGGCCACTAAACACATTAGAACAGCATAATCAGTAGATGCATAATAAAAAAAGACAACACAAAAGCACTTAATTTAAAAAGAGTAGTAGATTTCTTTCTAACACATTTTAAAGTTAGTTTTATTTTCCTTCCCACTGCATCATGTGACAGCCATCAGCCAATCACAAAATGTATATATATGTATAGCCACGTATATCCTGTGAATCTTGCACATGCTCAGTAGGTGCTGGTGCCTCAAAAAGTGTGAATATAAAAATATTGTGCACATTTAGATAATGGAAATGAAATGGAAAGTTGTTTAAAATTGTGTGCTCTATTTGACTTGAGTGTCCCTTTAATATAGTGCCTGATATTTCTACATGTACTTAATATATTCAACCTTTTTCCCACAGGTGACAACCGGAATTGGATAGAAGGGACAGAACTTCATAATGTACAATCAATAACAATTATGGATCATTAGATGAGAAAACAAAACATCAGTATCACATTTTAACAAAATATTGCTGACTACATTGTTTCTTTGTTTTGTGCTGTATTCACTCACCAACCACATCACCAGTCACAATTTGTAGCATTATTTTCAGGGATAAATACTATTCAGTACTTTTCTCAGTGACTGGCAGCATAGTGCTGCCCTGAAATATCATGTTAAAGTGCAATGATGATTTTTGAATGTGAAATAAAAAGTCATAGGGTCAAATTGTTGCCTGTCTTGATTTATTAACGCAAAATGTGAGGAGTCCAGTGAGACGTGTTACTAAATTGGTACACACAAAGTGTAAGAAAAAATAAAAATACAAAAAATGCACTATTTTATTTAAAAATATCTATGCATCTATCTGTCTGTTTATCTATCTAGTCCACTCATTGTTAAATACAAGAGAGGGTGCTGAGTGTGCACGGTGTGCATTGACAGTGAGGATGCTGTGTGTGCAGTGACAGTTAGGGTGCTGTGTGTGCACTGTGTGCAGTGACAGTGAGGATGCTGTGTGTGCAGTGATAGTGAGGGTGCTGTGTGCGCACTGTGCAGTGACAGTGAGGGTGCTGTGTGCGCACTGTGTGCAGTGACAGTGAGGGTGCTGTGTGCTCACTATGTGCAGTGACAGAGAGGGGGTTGTGTGTGCACTGCATGCAGTCACGGGGCTGTGTGCGCATTTTGGGCAGTGAGGGTACTGTGTGCAGTGACAGTGGGGGTGCTGTGTACGCACTTTGTGCAGTGACAGCGAGGGTGCTGTGTGTGCAGTGACAATGAGATAGCTGTGTGTGTACTGTGTGCAGTGACAGTAATGGTGCTGGGTGCTCATTGTGTGCAGTGACAGTGAGGATGCTGTGTGCACGCCGTGTGCAGTGACAGTCAGGTGCTGTATGTTCACTGCATGCAGGGAATGTGATGGAGCCCCGCGTGCAGTGAAAGTCACGGGGCCGTGTGTGAATTTTGTGCAGTGACAGTGAGCTTGCTGTGTGCGCACTGTGTGCAGAGACAGTTTGGGGTGCTGTGTACGCACTTTGTGCAGTGACAGTGAGATAGCTGTGTGTGCACTGTGTGCAGTGACAGTAATGGTGCCGTGTGCACGCTGTGTGCAGTGATAGTGGGGTGCTGTGTAGACAGTGAGGGTGTTGTGTGTGCACTGCATGCAGGGATCATGATAGTGTTGCATGTGCAGTGAAAGTCATGGGGCTGTGTGTGCATTTTGTGCAGTGACAGTGAAGGTGCTGTGTGCGCACTGTGTGCATTGACAGTGAGGGCGCTATGTGTGCAGTGATGGTGAGATAGCTATGTGTGCACTGTGTGCAGTGACAGTAATGTTGTTGTGTGCTCACTGTGACAGCAAATATGCTCTGTGCACAGTGTGTGCAGCACAGTGCAGTGATGGTGAGGGTGCTGTGTATGCAGTGAGGGTGTTGTGTGTGTGCAGTGATGGTGATGTGTGTGCACATTGTGCAGTTATAGTGATGGTGCCATGTGTGCATTTTGGAAAGTGAGGAGGCTATGGGCTAACTGTGTGCAGTGACAGTGAAGGGGCTGTGTGTGCAGTGACAGTGAGGGTACTTTGTGCAGTGAATGGTGAGGTGCTGTGTGCACAGTGGTCGTGAGGATGCTGTGTGCAGTGACAGTACTATATAGACGACACTTTGTGCAATGGCTGTGAGGGTGCTGTGGATGCAGTGTGTGCAGTAACTGTGAGGGCGTTGTATGCAGTGATGTGAAATAGCTGTGTGTGCAGTGACAGTAATGGTTCTGTGTGCTCACTGTGGGCAGTGACAGTAAGGGTGCTGTGTTTGCAGTGAGGGTGTTGTGTGTGCACTACATGCAGTGATGGTGCTGTTTGTGCAGTGAAAGTAACAGGTCTGTGTGTGCATTTTTTGCAGTGACAGTGAGGGTGCTGTGTGTGCAGTGACAGTGGGGCTACTGTGTTTGTTCTGTGTGCAATGACAGTGCTGTGTGTGCACTGTGTGCATTGACAGTGAGGGTGCTGTGTGTGTTCTGTGTGCAGTGACAGTCCTGTGTATGCATTGACAGTCCCTGCACTTTGTGCGCACACAGCACCTTCACTGTCACTGCACACATCTCACCCTCACTGTCACTGCTAGGGTTGCCACCTCAGCCATGTTTTCCAGGACACTTCTGAGTTACACATGCTGCAGGGTGTGCAGGGAGGAACATGAATAGTGCTGTCTAGAAGCACAATACATGTTAATCCCTGCACACCCTGCAGCATGTGTAACTCATAAGTGTCCAGAAAAACATGGCTGAGGTGGCACTATAGCAGTGACAGTGAGGATGAGATGTGTGCAGTGACAGTAAGAGTGTTGTGTGTGCACTGTGCAGTGACAGTGTGTGAGGGTGAGATGTGTGCACTTTGTGCAGTGATAGTGATGGTGCCCTAACTTGGCCCCCAGCTTCCTTGATCCTCTCTGGGAAGTGTTGGGATGTCTACTTTGAGATGTGGGTGCCTTTAAGGCTGGCATGCTGAATGATTTAGGGGTGGGTGTTATCTGCACCAATGCGCCAGGACTGCTTCGGTGCTAAAAGTGATACTGGTCAATAACAATGTGTATACAAGGTTACAGGAGGTTTACGTGACATGTAATACATTTGCTGCTCATTAGAAGTCCTGGTGTCAGCTGTGCATCTTGTGTGGGCTTCCTGTTAAAGTCACATAACAGTCCTGAGGAAGGAACACTTGCACTCATTAAATACATTACAGACCTAAGTTGTGGCTAGCTTGGTTAAGAGAAGCTATGGGAAAACACCACTGGTCACGTCTTGATTTATTTTCTTGTCTTCTATTTCTACTAAGCATGTGCAAATGATGGCAACATTAAAGCCTTACACCCCCGCAATTACTGCTCAGTTGTATCCAAAATACTCAGACAGCACAATTTACTATAGGTTAGACTTGATTTTTAACACATAGCTCAAAAAATACTCAACCAAATGACTCCAGCAGTTGAAGTAACTAATGGTGCCGACAAAACTGCCAGATTTCAGTCATTTTATATCCAATCCAAAAATGACTAGCACCTAAAACCAGAATGCAGAATCCATTAAATACAGTAGAATTGCAGTAGCACTTACTCTGAATTTTAAATAAGCAGCAGATATTTTTCTGAATTCCCTTCAATAAGCCAGCCCACTGTGTCATGTGACAGGCATCAGCCAATCACAGATGTTCATGTATAGATGGAACTGTTGCACATGCTCAGTAGGAGCTGGTACCTCAGAAAGTTTTCACATAAAAATATTGTGCACAATTTGATAATGGAAGTAAATTGGAAAAAAAGTCCCTTAAAGGGACAGTCTAGTCCAAAACAAACTTTCAATATTCAGATAGGGCATGCAATTTTAAACAATTTTCCAATTTACTTATATCACCAATGTTGCTTTGTTCTCTTGGTATTCTTAGTTGAAAACTAAATCTAGGAGGTTCATATGCTAATTTCTAAGCCCTTGAAGGCCACCTCTTAGCTCAGGGCATTTTGACAGTTTTTCACCACTAGAGGGTGTTAGCTCATGTGTTTCATATTGATAACACTGTGCTCACGCAAGTGGAGTTCCTATGAGCCAGCACTGATTGGCTAAAATGCAAGTGTGTCAAAAGAAATGAAATAAAGGTGCAGTCTGCAGAAGCTTAAATACAAGGTTATCATAGAGGTAAAAATTATATCAATATAACTGTGTTGGTTATGCAAAACTAGGGAATGGGTAATAAAGGGATTATCTATCTTTTAAAACAATCAATATTCTGGTGTAGACTGTCCCTTTAATACTGCTGCTCTATCTGAATCATGAAATTTGAATTTGCAATTTAGTGTCCCTTTAACTTTTCACTGCTGAGCCATTTTGCAGGTGTCAGATGCTGGAATTGAGATAACCTATAGATGCCTAAAATGGACATAAAAGTGGAAAAAAAGTATCTGTATTATTATTGCACTATTCCTGCAGCTATATATTTAACCTCTACAAGGGAGTTAAACACATTATTAATTTAGCTCCAGAGCATTAATGCACTACTGGGAGCTAGCTGAGCACATGTAGTGAGCTAATGACAAGAGACATGTGTATATCCACCAATCACTAGTTAGCTCCCTATAGTGCATTGCTGCTCCAAAAAAAAACTACTGAAATGTGATTTTCAACAAAGAATACTAAGAGAGAGTACATTTGATAATGTATGTAAATTGAATGGTCTCTTAAATATACTGTACATGCTCTGCCAAAACCAATAAAGCTTACTTTTGACTTTCATATCTCTTTAATCCAGCACTGAGGGCATATGGAGAGGCTACACATAGTATATAGGGGCTGTGACTATCACTAAATTTAGGACACACCCCTTGGTCTTAAAATGAACCAATTCATATATGATGGATGTAGAATTGTATTTCCATTCCCCGTTCTCTCACTGTCTACACTGAGAACTAGTGTACAGGGAATTTGATACCTGTTTGTCTCTGGCAGGCATTTGTTATTGTTAATGAGTAATTAGCAGGTCCCCTGGGATTTTGTTTTGGCAGAGATCCTGAATTCTCATTCCTTCTTGCTGGAACATCACTAAGCTCTCTGCACAATATATCCTATGTGATTATCTCACTTTGTTTTTAATCCCATGGATGCTTTGTACATATGAATATTATATAGTTGGCTATGCCCAGGGGAGCATTGCCTCTAATATAAACTTTGCAGAACTTATATTGGTGTTTTGTGGGAGAGTGGTAATAATGCACTTCTCATTACCTTGTACAATCTGTGTATTTATAAACCAGCTGATTGTAAGGCCTCAGTATTGCTGCATTACTAATCAGTGCTATTCTGACATTGATTTCATGTCAAACACTGCCGGCCTCCATGTAAATTGTAAGGTGTGAATAATTACTTATAATCTCCCACAGATGGGATCTCTCTGCTTAGTGCCAGTAACATAAACACAGAAACCTGAGACTTAACACAGTGTTCCAAAGAGAAGTGGAAGTCTGCCCAGGGTGGCAACTTGCTCACTGAGTGTTTCTTACTGCAAGAGCAATGCTTGTTAGAAGTAGGTCATTGGTTAGTATTAGCAGCCCCACTATAATACTGATATTGGCAAATATAAAAATAAGTAACCAGGGGTGACTATAATTAATTTAATGAAAAGAAAGTTTAGGAGCACCGGGTGAGGATTAAAATAAACAACTTTATTTGAAATTCATTTAAACAAAAGGGTAATATAACCCCCGGGTAAAAACAGAGTTATTATTATTATCATTTATTAATATAGCGCCACCAAATTCCGTAGCGCTGGGTACAATGATAGGGGTATACAATGACAAAGATTTGTGATAAAATACAAAACATTACAAAACAAAATAAATCTAGTACAGGAGGAAGAGGGCCCTGCTCCGGAGAGCTCACAGTCTATAGGTTTAGGGTGCTGAGACATAAGGTTGGAGTAGCTTGTTACATCGGTTGTATTTGCAGCAGTGAGTCAGGCAGTTCATGTACATGTATTAGCTTGGTTCGGATGCGGGATGGAGGAGAGATGGTAAGCCTCTCTGAATAGGTGAGTTTTCAAGGATCGTCTGAAGCTATACAAGGTTGGAGACAGTCTAATGGAGCGGGGTAGAGAGTTCCAGAGGACAGGAGCAGCACGTGCAAAGTCTTGGAGGCGAGAGTGGGATGTAGAGATAACAGGAGTGTAGAGACGTAGGTCAGAGGTTGATCGAAGAGGACGGGATGGGGAATATTTCACAATGAGAGAGGAAATAAAGTTGGGAGTTAGACTGTTGAGTGCTTTGTAGGTTAGGGCTTATACTTTAAATTGTATTCTGGAGTGTATGGGGAGCCAGTGTAGAGACTGACAGAGCGGAGCAGCTGATGTAGATCATCGAGTTAGGTGGATGAGTCTAGCAGAAGCATTCCTAATAGATTGGAGGGAGGAGAGGCTGTGTTTTGGAAGGCCATTTAGGAGTAGATTGCAATAATCAATGCGTGACAAAATGAGGGAATGAATAAGTATTTTTGTAGTTTTTTGAGTAAGGAATGGACGAATTCTGGAAATGTTGCGTAGGTGGGAACGGCAGGATTTGGTAAGCGCATGTATGTGTGGGTTGAATGTGAGTCAAGGCAGCGGACCTGGGGTGAGGTGTTGAGAATAGAGTCTCCAACCATCAGAGAAATGTCAGGTGTCGGATATCTCAAAGAGGGGGAATAAGAAGCAGCTCGGTTTCAGACAGATTGAGTTGGAGGTAGTGTGAAGACATCCAAGAGAAAATTGCAGAGAAGCAGTCAGAAATCTGGTTGAGTAAAGAGGGAGAGATATCAGGAGAGGAAAGATAGAGTTGGTTACAGGTTGAAAAAAGAACCACAGGCTGACATGTTTCAGCAGACATTAGTGGAGGTACACATTTACTACACCACTTATCAAACATTTCTCTCAATTTCACAATAAGGACGTAAGGAGTTTTATGTGGAATATCATAGAGAGGGGTTTAGCTGCTAAACAAGGGGGTAACTGAGCCAGAAAGCTAGCAGAAAGGGAGGCCTTCTGGATATTTAGATTAAAAACTAGAATATCAGGGGGCCTTAACTCTGAATTTGACCTCATAAACTTCTGGTAAATTATGGTTAATTTATAACTTACAGTAGGATGGCCTCTCCCTAAAGGGGATTAGTCAATATTTGTGGTTTGTTATCACAAATAGGCCTTGTTTATTCAATAAACCTATACTTTATATGAGCACACCTTCCTGTTTCTAGTATATGATTCCCCATACAGTTTATAGATATGTAACTATAATCCATAATGGCCCCTTTTCTTGTAGGTAGCCCATCTACAAATGTTAGAATTTTAGCAATCCAAGATTAGTAGAGGAGTCTATTCACTAGGATTATATCCAACATTAGATTTGTATCACATTGAATTTATCTATATAAATTTTGGTTCCGTTTTGCTATATTTAATATATTGTTGCTAATATCCCAGAGCCCCACCTCTCTTTCTTTTTTTCTTTTAACACATACTTTCAATACAGTGTTTTTGGAGCGAAATTGTAAATCCATACTAGACTCCTTAAGCACCACAGAATTTAGAATGTTGATGAAGTCCGGAATAACGAGTTTGGTGACTTTTATGATTTTATAATCTTTAATGTGTGCATATCTCCCTATTGGTACTGTGAGTACTGTCATGAGATGCAGGACACAGCAAAGATGGTATAACTCTATTTTATTGTAGAGCATGGAAACACACACATCTGGTAGCATTGATTTCACTAAGTAACTGCGACACAGACAAACAGACCTAAGCCCCACCCCCAATCTGGTGACATCACTTCCCACTCTCATCATAAGTACAATATATTAGCATTAAGTGAAGACTTTTTCAAAGTATAGGAAGGCAGAGATTCAGAAAGTTTGCGTTCACAGACCGCAACTAAGTACACTAAATAGCAGCTGTGAACCAACTCAGAGAGGAGGGATTATAGTGATTAGTGGTTATCCAATTGGTCAGTTTTTGAAGAAGGCGTGTACCTACTGACCAATTGGGGGGCAGGGATTTGTTTTTAAGTGAATCTAGTATAATACATTTTACAAGAGGCTTGGAGTACGGCGTTACGCTGAAAAATAAAATAAAGTTGTTTATTTTAATTCTCACCCGATGCTCCTAAACTTTCTTTTCATTGCACTTACTGGCCGCATAGAGCATGGTGTTGATACCAACCTGCAGGGGATTGGTTGTCCAGTCTGTCACTCTAAAGGAATCCAGGAACTACAGTCTATCGAGTGTCCGTGTTAGACACATAGAAGCTACGGAGGAAAGCGGTTGGGAGCGTATCACAATGGAGGGGTAAGCAGGAGCTAATTCTTGGAAAGCTCGCTACCAAGGAGAGCTAACCTATGCCAGACACCAGCTTCAGGGATTCAATCTGTAATTTTAGTAAACTTTTGCTTTGGCTTTCTGCTTATGGTAACAGCTGCCTCCTCTTCCCATATAAAACCGGATACAGGTAAAATGATAAAAAGAACAAAGGGGCGCCTCATGTGTAGAACCACCAGACAGATATAAAGAGGTAATATTCACAATCAGCCAAATGGGTACTTACATTTTGTTAGAGCACCCTTGTGTGCTTGTGGAAGCAGACTTATATACTTAGGGGCGTGTCAGCTCCCAGTAGAGAATATTCTGAAATGTAAGGAAAGCACTACATGTGCAGATCAACCAAAGTGATATGGCAAAGATGTAAAAAATGCCAAATACATAGTAACATAGTAACATAGTAGATAAGGTTGAAAAAAGACTGAAGTCCATCGAGTTCAACCTATACAAATCTAAAATACTTACAAAAAGCTCCAGTTAAGCTTAAATAACCCCATTAAAATGTGACCCATTTAATACTAGCAATCATATCCATGAATTTTGTTTATATACAGAAATGTATCCAGACTATTTTTAAATGAATCTATGGTATTTGCATTCACTACCTCCTTTGGTAAAGAGTTCCACAATTTTATTGCTCTTACAGTGAAAAAATGTTTCCGTTGCAGGAGATTAAATCTCCTTTCCTCCAACCTTAAATTATGACCTCTTGTCAGAAACAATTTTCTTGGAATAAAAAGAGCTTCTGCCATCTCTGTATATGGGCCTTGAATATATTTATATAAAGTAATCATGTCACCTCTCAAGCGCCTTTTTTCTAAAGAGAACAGACCCAGTTTGGCTAGCCTCTCCTCATAGGTTAATTTCTCCAATCCCCTTATTAGCTTTGTGGCCCTTCTCTGAACTTTTTCTAGTTCTGCAATATCTTTTTTAGCAATCGGTCCCCAGAACTGCACTCCAAACTCAAGGTGAGGTCTTACCAGGGCTTTATATAATGACAGAATTATGCTTTCCTCCCTTGAATCAATGCCTCTTTTAATACATGCTAGTATCTTATTAGCCTTTGAAGCCGCTGCCCTGCATTGTGCACTCATCTTTAGCTTGTTATCTATTACTACTCCCAAATCCCTTTCCTCCTGTGTTTGGCTAAGTCTTGTCCCATTTAAAAAATACGTAGCCTGCTTATTTTTACTTCCAAAATGTAGAACCTTACATTTTTCCGTATTAAATCTCATTTTCCATTCACTTGCCCATAGCTCTAATTTTAGCAAATCCCTTTGTAAAGAGAGTTCGTCCTGCTCTGACCTAATGACCTTACTTAACTTAGTATCATCTGCAAAAATAGAGATGTCGCTATTTAATCCTTGCTCCAAGTCATTTATAAAAATATTAAAAAGAACAGGGCCCAGTACTGATCCCTGGGGGACGCCACTGATTACCTTTGTCCAATCTGAGTATGATCCATTTACTACTACTCGTTGCTCCCTATCTTTTATCCAGTTATTTATCCATGAGCTAACATTTTCAGCTATTCCCAGTCCCTTAATTTTGTGCATTAATCTCTCATGTGGCACTGTATCAAATGCCTTTGCAAAATCTAAGTATATCACATCAACTGATTCCCCTTTATCTATATTTTTACTTACTTCCTCGTAGAATCTAATTAGATTAGTTTGACATGATCTATTTCTCCTAAAGCCATGCTGATTAGAACTCATAATCTTGTTTACACAAATATGCTCATCAATATAATCCCTTATAATCCCTTCAAATATATTCCCCACTATTGATGTCAGACTAACTGGTCTATAGCTTCCTGGATCATCCCTGCTTCCCTTTTTGAAGAGTGGCACCACATCAGCTTTACGCCAATCCTGGGGTACCATGCCTGAGGATAATGAGTCTTGAAAAATTAAGAGTAAAGGTTTGTCTATAACAGTGCTAAATTCACTTAACACCCTTGGGTGTATTCCATCTGGGCCTGGAGTTTTATTTACCTTAATATTTTTTAGTTTTTTCCTGATATCCTCTAAACAAAACCCAGTTAGTGGTATGGACTGGCATGTTCTATTCTGTTCCAAAGTATCATTCACTGGTTCCTCTCTTGTGTATACTGATGAAAAAAACTGGTTTAGTACCTCAGCCTTCTCCCTGTCATTATTTATCATGCTACCCTCCACACATTTTAATGTACCTATATTATCCTTCTTAGATTTTTTGCTATTTATGTACTTAAAGAACCTTTTAGGGTTAGACTTAGAATCCTTGGCAATTAATTTTTCATTTTCAATTTTGGCTAATTTGATTGCTTTTTTGCATGCTTTGTTACATTCCTTATAAATATTGTATGCTGAGTCTGTACTATTTTCTTTTAATAATTTAAATGCCCTACGTTTTTTCCTAATTTCTCTTAACACATTTTTATTTAGCCATAACGGCTTAGTTTTTTTATTTTTATTTTTATAACCATATGGTATGTATTGATATGTATATTTATTTAACAAATTTTTAAATATTATCCATTTATCCTCTGTATTTTTATTAGAAAATACATTGTCCCAATTTATATTATTTAATGATTTCCTTAAATCTTAAGTCTTAGTTAAGCCTTTAAAACACTGCATATGAAAAGAGATTTCAAATGTGACCATGTTATGATCACTGTTACCCAAATGTTCTTTAACTTCTATGTTTGATATATCTGTATTGTTTGATAGCACTAAATCCAATATAGCTTTACTCCTAGTTGGCTCCTCTATTAATTGTGACAAGAAGTTATCCCTGAGAACATTTAAAAATCTATCCCCTTTAGCTGAATTACTAGTTTCATTGGCCCAGTTTATATCAGGGTAGTTAAAATCTCCCATAATTACAGCACTGTTATTAGCAGCCTTACCTATTTGGATAAGTAGTTGAGTTTCCTCCGGGTCACTAATGTTGGGAGGCTTGTAGCATGTTCCTAGTAATATTTTTTTAGGATTTTTCCCCCCACTCTTTATTTCAACCCACAGGGTCTCTACATTGTCACTTGTATCATAAATATCTTCCCTTATTGTAGGTTTAAGGTCAGGTTTAATATACATGCAAATTCCTCCACCCCTTTTATTATTCCTGTCCCTCCTAAATAATGTATACCCCTCTAAGTTAACTACCCAGTCATGTGAATCATCCCACCAAGTTTCAGTTATACTGATAACATCATAGTCCTCTTCTGCAACTAAGAGCGTCAGCTCCCCCATTTTACCTGTCATGCTTCTTGCATTTGTTGTCATACATTTAATTTTCATGTGCTTTCTGCTGCTACTTGGTGTACTTTCTAGTCAAGCACACCTATGTGCTGGTAGAAGCAGGATGATATATTTCAACTGGTGTATCAGCTCACCAATTCCAAGCTTTCAAAAAAGACAGGACTCAATGCAGGTCAGAATGATTGTGTATGTTTGTGACCAAGCCACATTAAAGTGGGCAAAAGTAAAAAAAAAAGGTGATGCCACTAAACTTGAATATAAAAAAACTTAATGTTTATTATAAACAATATAGTTAAAAACAAGTAGTGAACTAAGAGGTATCACAGTATCCCCTTAATATGCAACATGTTTCTCAGCCCTCAAAAGGCCGTTTCCTCAGGCATAACATCATCTAATAACTGCTATTTAAACTAAGTAACAAATTATATAGGGATACTACTGACCTGTTGAACAAACTGATGCCTTATAAAAAGGGAAATGTATATCTCTGGCTAACTTGCGATGTGGGATTCCTTTATTCCAACATAGACCATAAATTGGGCCTGGAGGCAGTTAATAATTTCCAAAATGAATTCTTGTTGCAATGAAGGCAAATATATATAATTTTCCAAAAAAATGTTAAGCATATTTATATTTTATCTCACAATTATTTCCAATTTTTCGAAAAAAATTTCTTACAGATTAAAGGAACAGCTGCCAGATACCAGATTTGCCCTCAGTTTTGCCAATCTTTTTATGGGCATTTTTGAGGAGAAATACATCTATTACTCCAACTGGAGGGCAAATCTGGTATTCTATGGCCGTTACATAGATGAACTTATTTTTATATGAAATCGTTATGTTGAGGAAGCAACCCTGTTTGTAAACAGCTTAAACTCCAACCAACTGGGTCTATTTTTCACACATACATTTACTGTCTACCAAAATCTGGATGTGATTTTGGAGTGGACTGACAGGGGGAATTTTTTTCTTCCACCTATTTTAAAGAAGTTGACAGCAACAACTTCCTTCATTTTTCTCCTTAATAGCTGGAAGACAAACATCCCCTATAGTCAGTTCAGATGAATCAGGAGGAACTGTAGCACTGTAGAGCTCTATGATACACAATCTACAATCTTGATTAGGAGATTTAGAGAAAAAGGATACCCTCTACATTTGATCAATGATAGTTATCTTAGAACAAGAGAAGTGAATAGAGATGATATTCTGGCACCTAAATCTAAGGGAGAGGACAAACTGAAGGATGAAAATCATTCTAATAATCCAGCATTTATCACACAATACAATTCAGAACACAAACAAATTAGACAGATCATAAACAAATATTGGCCAATAGTTCTAAAGGCTCTTTATTTGAAAAAACATTTTAGAAAAGAACTCTAGACTAGTATTCCGGAGAGTACCAACTCTCAAGCAGAAATTAGCTCCAAGTAAAGTAGTAATAGGAAAAATATACGCAATAAAAATCTCCTTGTCACTAATAGAAGTAAAATTGGAGTGTTCAGGTGTAAAAAACCCAGATGCGATATGTGTATACATATAACACATGGCAGCAGAAGGGTGACTTGTCATACTACAGGAGAAATTGTTCCAATTAAGAGCCATATAGATTGTGGTAGCGATTATGTAATTTATGTTCTATCCTGCAAGTGTGGCCTTCAATATTTGGGCCGCACTTGCAGAGAAATCCGTACCAGATGGAGCGAACATTGGAGGAATATTAAATATCGCTCCTTGAAACATAGTGTTTCTAGACACAGCACAATTCAACACAATAGTTGTCATCATACCTTTAAAATCACTCCTTTAGAGCATATAGCTTGTTCTGTAGGGTACAATAGGTATACTCAGTTACGCCAGAGGGAAACCTATTGGATTTAGCGATTCCAACACATGTTAAATACACATGCTGACTAGATATAGGGTCCCATTCATAGATAGTTGGGACACACATATATTTTTATTGTCTTTCCATCTTATTATTAATATTTTATTAAGTTTTATTAAATATATTTGTTCACTATTGCTAGTATAGTATTGCTAGTACACTAATTGATTATTTGCTATATCCAGTACAACAGTGATATTGAGCAATAATATACAATTTTCCGACATATTCTATTGAAACCACTCTATGTTTTATGTATAAATAGATTTAGGAAAAGAATATTCACATTATATGATGGTCATTTAACACCATTATTATTTTATTATTATTATCAGGTATTTGTAGAGCGCCAACAGGTTCTGCAGTGCTATGAACATAGTTGGTATATAAAAACGATTACAGGGATCAAATGGGGAGAGAGGGTCCTGTCGAGAGTTGCACTGTTGTAGTCGGCTCTTATGAAGGTGAACTACAAACAGCTGGGCTCATAGGCTTACATGCTATGGGGTTTTTAGGGGATAGCAGTGGAGATAGGAAGGTTAGTGTAGGTTGTAAGCGTCCCTGAATAGTAGAGTCTTCAGGGAGCACTTGAAGCTTTTAAAACTAGGGGAGATTCTTGTGGAGCTAGGCAGAGAGTTCCATAAGATGGGAGTCAATCTGGAGAAATCTTGTAGATGGGAATGTGAGTAGGTAACAAGACCGGAGGAGAGTAGGAGATCATGAGCGAAGGGGAAGGGAGGGAGAGTATCTGGAGACAAGGTCAGAGATGTAGGGGGGAGCAGTGCAATTGAGGGCTTTGTGTGTCAGAGTGAGAATTTTGTGTTTAATCCTGGAGGCAAGAGGAAGCCAGCGAAGGGATTGGCAGAGAGGTGCAGCAGATGAAGAGCGACGTGCAAGGAATATGAGCCTGGCAGAGGCATTCATTATGGATTGTAAAGGAGCTAGGCGGCAGCTATGGAGACCAGAGAGCATAGAGTTGCAGTAGTCGAGGGGGGAAAGGATGAGACAGTGGATTAAAATCTTTGTTGTGTCTTGTGTAAGGAAATGTCTAATTTTAGTGTGTTTTTAAGGTGGAAGAGGCAGGCTTTAGCCAAGGACTGAATGTGAGGAGTGAAAGAAAGATCTACGTCCAGTGTGACCCCAAGACATCAGGCATGTGAGGTTGGGGTAATGATGGAGTTATCAACAGTTATAGAGACATGGGGGGTGGAGATTTTGGAAGGGGGGAAAATAAGGAGCTCAATTTTGGAGAGATTTAGCTTGAGGTAGTGAGAGGACATCCAAGATGAGATATGAGAGAGACAGTTAGTGACACGGGTTAGCAAGGAAGGAGATAGTTCTGGTGCAGAGGTAGATTTGGGTGTCGTCAGCATACAAATGGTAATGAAACCCATGGGACTTTATTAAGGAACCTAGTGAGGACATGTAGATTGAGAAGAGAAGGGGACTGAGGACAGAAGGAAAAAGAAAAAGATGCAGGCACTACTGTGGGTAACTTAAAAACAATAAGTCTTTATTTGAAAAGCCATAAAAAATAAACAGCTACAACCGCTGTACAGGCAAGAGCAAAAAGTACAAAAAACGACAGAGGCAAGGCAGGGTAGAAAAATAGACAGAAAATTGTCTGACTAGTTTCGAGTGCAGACTGCACTCTTATTCATAGACATACAGAGAGAGGGCTAGGCCTGCCTTTTAAAGGGAAAACAGTTAACTGAAAATTCAGCTGATGTCCATTACTGAAAATTAGGACATATACTTCTGTTAACCCTTCAAAGACAAGTCACGCCCAATCTCTGTGTGAAAGATTAAAAACAATGAACAAAATTCTCAGATTATAATTGTTATATCAAACAGTGTTACACGCTATATCAGTTAGTGTTTTAACGGGGGAGACATATATTGGAGGTAGTTGGCATTTTATGTACTATATCCTAAATGCCATTTAAAAATTATTGTTATTATTCTTCTATTCCTGTAAAATAACACAACTATGTAAACTGAACAGTAGTTTTATATGCCTAGTGTCATATATATTAAAATTAAGGCAAGATTGTTATTATACAGGATAGAAAGACAAAAAGTAACTATTCTACTCTAGATTGTCAAGTAATGAGGGAAACCCAAAATAACAGTTATACTTAACAAATGGTTACTTAAATATTAAATACACAGTGTTTGATAACTAAGCTAAGTAAAAATCCTGTTATCAATTTTAGGATTGTGTTATATTGTCAACATGAACTTGAAAATATGTGCTAGACTGGTAATGACCTATATGTTAGATATATTGAATATGATAAAATATACAATTCATATATAGCCTAAAGAATTATAAAATAATTCTAAGTATAGAAAAGAAAAAAAGGAGTAAATATAATTTTGAAAAGAATTGGATATTAAGAAAGTCGATAGACTATACTTAATATTTCTTATTTTTTATTTTTTATTTTTTGTTGCTTTAATTATCGATGAAAAAATTGATATCGCATTCACGATTCATTCCTTTGGGAAAGCGTGTTTGTAATTTAAGCATCCAGAAAAGTTCTTTTCTTTCTAGGGACTTAAATTTATTGCCTCCTCTAATAGATAGATTTACAATGTCAATTATTTTAATAGTAATATTAGCCTCATTAGAAAAGTGTAAGCTGTTAAAGTGGTTAGCTACAGCAGAGTCTTTGTTATAATTTTTAATATCTCTGGCATGTTCATTGTAACGTTTTCTAACTTCTCTAGAAGTCTGACCTGTATACTGTAATTTACAGATATTGCATGTTAGGAGATATACCACAAAAGTGGTGCTACAATTGGCATTGAAGTCTATATTATATTCTGTCCCTGTACTGGTGCTAGTGTAAGTGTTCCCTTCTTGAATATGTGAACACATGTTGCAGTTACGACTGCCACATTTATAATTTCCTTTTTGTGTCAGCCAATTATGTTCCTTTCTTTTATTTCTAGTGACTAAGCTAGGTGATATAGCCTGTCCTAGGGTTTTTGATCTTTTGGGGACATATTTGATATTGTTGATAAGGGGTCTGAGAATATCATCACCTGAGAGTATATGTGCATGTTTTTGCATAATTTTTACAATATCATTGTACTGTTTGGAGTATGCTGTAGTGAACACAATTGCTTCTTTAAATCAGGATTCTTTCTTTTTTACCTTATGTTTTTGTATGTCAGTATCTGTGTTGTATTTTCTAATTTCCTTCCTACATTTTTCTAGACTATTGACATTGTATCCTCTACTTGTAAGTCTCTTCTTCAGCTCAAGTGATTGTGTATCATAGATATCATCTGATTTAGTATTTCTGCGTAGCCTAATGAATTGACTACGTGGAATGGACTTTATAAGATGTGTTGGGTGTTGTGACGTTGCATAAAGTATCGTGTTGCCTGCAGACTCCTTACGATAGGTACTAGTGACAATACAGTTTTCAACTATCTCCAATGTTAGGTCTAAGTAATTGACTTTTTTTGTATTATATATTCCTGTAAATCGTAAATTAAATGGATTAGAGTTAGCGTATTCTAAGAAGTTGTTAAATTCTATATCATTTAAAGGTTTTTTGACAATAAACAACAGATCGTCAATATAACGTGTATATATTAGAATGCTCTCAAGCCATGGATTTTGGGTATTATAAATGTGAGATAGTTCCCACCAAGAAACAAATAAATTTGCAAAAGCGGGGGCAAATTTTGCCCCCATGGCGGTACCACATACTTGATTATAAAAACAGCCATCAAACCAAAAATAATTGTGAGATAATAAGAATTTTAACACATCTCCTATGTATTGTTTAGTATAAACATTTACATCCATTTCTCTTTGGAGAAAAAATTCCACAGCTTGTACCCCCAAGTTTTGGGGGATACTGGTGTAGAGTGAGGATACATCAATTACCACCCATGTATAATTCTCTTTCCAAGAGACAGTGTCTAAGATTTCAATAAGTTTCGCACTATCTCTCAGATAGGAAAGTTGTTTTTTTGCAATTGGTTGTAGTATTTCATCTAGCCATGCCCCCAAAGGCTCAAACAAGGACCCCACCCCTGAAACAATGGGTCTCCCTGGAGGGGAGATGGGGTCCTTGTGAACCTTGGGGACATGGTAGAAGATAGGAGTAAGGGGATGTTCAGGAACTAGATTTTTTATGTCTTTTTCTTTAAAGACATTCAGTGTGATCCCTTCCATAATTAATGACTGTAGTTTCTTTTTATATATAAAGATAGGGTTACCTGGGAGTAATCTGTACGTATTGGTATCACTGAGTTGTTTGATAGCTTCATCAAAGTAATCCTTTTTGTTTTGTATAACAATACTGCCGCCCTTATCCGCACTTCTGATGACAATCTCTTTGTTTTCTTGAAGAGATTTTATTGCTTGTCGTTCTCTAAATGATAGATTATGGGCGGCAGTATTGGTATTACTTTTTTTCTCTAACTCAAACAGATCTTCCTGGATTAGTTTTTGATAGGAATTGATTACAGTCCCCCTATATTGGGTGGGATAAAAATCAGATGCTGTTCTTTTTGGATGAGCAAGCCTATTTGGTTTGTAACTTTCTTGGTCACCACTAAACAAATCTGTAAGAGTGACCAGGGTTTGTGCATCCTCAAATGACAGCATAGGATTTTCAATATGTGACTGTTCATTTATAGGGGTGTCTCTCGTGGTGTCTTCTAAGGTAGTGTCACTATTTGTAAGGGAAAAGAATCTTTTAAGAGTTAGTTTTCGTATAAACTTGTTAATATCAAGTAAAGTGTTAAAGCATGAAAAGTTGCCCGAAGGGGCAAATCCTAATCCCCTAGACAAAACCTGATGTTCCTCTTTTTTAAGAGTATATTTAGAGAGGTTAACCACACTAATATTATCATTAGAAACAGTCATTTGTTGTCTTTGTTCCTCTGGATCGGCATTGTATGATGTTATTGTCTCTTCTTTGTAGACTTGTTTTTCCCTTTTTGGTCTCCATCTTTTCCGTTTCCTTTTTGTTTGGGGTTCCCCGATCGTGTCTTCAGGCCTACTGGTTGTTCTTGATCTCGTGGGTCCACTGCCTCCACCGCCTCCTGTAAAAAATCACATGAAGAGGATGGAGAGATAGAGGGTGAGGAAGAGGAGAGGAGAGAAGAGCAGTTGGAAGAATAGGAAGTGCCTGAAAAACAGGCTTCAGAATCTGATGTTTCTTCTTCAGGAGGATTATGGAACGCCACCTTTCTCTTTTTCTTTTCTTTTTTCTTTAAAATTGATTTGGGTTCACTTGATTCTGTATCTTGGATGGTAGCTTGTTGTCTATTTTTACTTTTTCTATTCTTATTCTTATTTATTCTTTGCTGCCTACGCAAATCTGCCCAATTATACACTCTTTGTTGTTCATAATCTTCTTTGTCCCTTTGAAATTTTGTGCCTTTTCTCTCAGCTTGTTCCTTGTCTTGTTTAGAGATAGATTCTACCATTTTTTTATTTAGATTTGTAAATTCCATATGGCCTTTGTGTGATGTAAGTTCATTTTTTTGAGCCATAATGGTTTCCTTTATCTTATCTCTTTTTTTATTTTTTACCCTGACAAGGATATTAAGTAGTGTAAAAGAGCACGTGTTAAGGGCCTCATTCCACTCCTCCATATCCTCAGAATCTTCAAATTGGAAGGATGGATACTTTCTTATGCGGAGCCCCCTAGGTATTCGATTGCTTTCTATGTACTTCTCAAAAGCCACAACATCCCACATTAATCTTAGGTCCATAATTAGTGACTGTTCCAGAGTTCTAAATAACTTTTTCATTTCAGTATTCTCTATGTGTGCCTCCTCCATTGTAAAAATGGTATTGAAGTATTCTTGTCTTGAACTTAAGTTGAAAAAATCTTCATGTTCTGATATTTTATTTGTATGTGGTGTATCTGAGGTAAGAATTTCATTGGTGTCTAAATTAACCCCTGCCATTGCACTTGCCAAGAAACAGAAATATGTTTCACAGAGTAAATGTAGACACACAGAGCCTTGCGGTACCCAGAAAGAGGTAATGGGGCAGAGGATGTCCCAGAGAAGGCTACACTAAAGGTACGGTTAGACAGATAGCAAGAGAACCAAGAGAGAGTTGTGTCACAGATGCCGAAGGATTGGAGGTTATGGAGCAAAAAGAGGGTGGTCGACAGTATCAAAGGCTGCAGACAGATCAAGGAGGATAAGTAGAGAGAAGTGGCCTTTTGATTTTGCTGTAAGTTTGTTGTTGGTAACCTTAACAATTGCTGTCTCTGTTGAGTGAAGGGGGCGAAATCCAGATTACAGTGGGTCAAGAAGGGAGTTTAGTGTAAGGAAATGGGATAGACGTGCATACACTAGCTTTTCAAAAAGCTTTGAGGCAAGAGGTAGTAGGGAAATAGGGCGGTAGTTGGATGGGGAGGTTGGATCGAGAGAAAGTTTTTTGAGGATAGGTGTGACTAATGCATGCTTAAGAGATGTGGGAACTATACCAGTGCTGAGGGAGAGGTTGAAGATGTGTGTGAGTATAGGGGTAAGGGTAGAAGAGAGGGAGGGGAGTAGTTGTGAGGGTATGGGGTCGAGGGGACAGGTAGTGAGGTGAGAGGATAGTATAAGGGCAGAAACTTCATCCCCTGTAACAGGGGCAAAAGAGCTAAATTTATGGCTATGTGGGTTTTGGATGATTGTGAGCGTTTGAGGTGGAGGGAGACGGCTAGTATGTTGAGAGCTGATTTCATTTCTGATGGAGCTGATTTTGTTGTTGTAGTAGCTTGCAAAATTTGGGCTGAGAGAAAAGTTGTGGTGGGAGGTGGGGGTGGGCGGAGAAGAGTATTGAATGTGGAGAACAGACATTTTGGGTTTGAAGAAAGAGTAGAGATAAGAGTGGAGAAGTAATGTTGCTTATATAGATTAAGGGCAGAATAGTAAGAGTTCAAGATGAACTTATAGTGAAGAAAGTCAGCAGAACTCCGAGATTTCCTCCAGTGTCCCTCAGCAGCACAGGAACATCTGAATAGGTACCGTGTCAGAGGAGTATGCCAGGGCTGAGGATAAGTGTATGTTTTCAGAGTTATGGTATGTGGGGCCAGGTTATCAAGGACCGATGTAAGGGTGGAGTTATAGTGGAAGATTGATTCACCAGGACAGGAAAATGAGGGGATGGAAGAGAGAAGAGGTTCAAGAGAGCTAGCGAGCTGTTGCTGATCTAATGACTTGATTCTTCTGTGAAGTTTAGTGTGAGGGGTAGAAGGAGGGAGAGTTGTAGGGAGGGAGGTGATGGTACAAATGAGGAGGTGGTTGTCAGAAAGAGGAAAAGGTGAGTTTGTGAAGTTTGAGATAGTGCATCGATAACTGAAAATCAGATCATGGGAGTGACCATCTTTGTGAGTGGGAGAGTCAGTCAATTGTGACAGCAGCTAGTATGAGCAAGAGGGAGAGTGACAGGAGATGAGATGCGGATTTGCAGTAGTGAGACTGGTTTTGTGATGAGTTGCAAGGGGGAGAGAGAGTCTTTAGGAATGTGTGAAGTTCATGAATACAAAAGTAAGGTGAGGTTAAGAGAGATGGGCTAATGAGCAGTGCAGGTGGTGAGGGGTAAGCAGTAATTGAGTAAAGTAGTTTGTTAAACAGACAAAAGGTGGCAAAAAGGAATATGAAGATATTTAGCATTTTTACAAAATTGTCAAACAGTGTATAAAACTCAGTATTAAAACAGAACTTGCCTTATCCCTTGTCCAATCCTTGTTGAATCCTTGTATAATTCGTTGTGCCTCACTTATGTGAACAGATGATTTTACAATATTGCTATCTATCCTACATTGCTAACCCATGCATTGCTTTCCCCATAGCAGTGTTAAATTTATAGGCCACAGCATTCAGATGAATGCAATAAATTAGGTAATGACCTGATCAAAGACAGTCAAAGGCCAATTGGGAAAATTTGATTCAGGGTGAGATAAGTTAAAAATAACAGACAATAGAATTTGGGGGAGGCTGTGGTTAAACCATTAGTGAAATTATAAATTTAGAAATTAAAACAAGTATTTGCAAGGTTTGAACATCACAGAGATAAAGGCAAGATATCAGCAGGGTAAATACATAATTAATTGTGCAGACAAATGCAAAAAGAGAGGCTTGGAATACAGACAACACAAAAACAGGGACAAAAGCAGGATTTGAATGCAGGGACCCAATTCACATACCAAAAGAGAGGCTTGAAATACAGATGTCACAAAAACAGGGAAAAAGGCAGGATTTGAAAGCAGGGACCCAATTCACATACAAAAAGAGAGGCTTGAAATACAGATGACACAAAAACAGGGAAAAGGCAGGATTTGAATGCAGAAACCCAATTCACATACCAAAAGAGAGGCTTGAAATACAGATGACACAAAAACAGGGAAAAAGGCAGGATTTGAAATCACATACCAAAAGAGAGGCTTGAAATACAGATGACACAAAAACAGGGAAAGGGCAGGATTTGAATGCAGGGACCCAATTCACATACCAAAAGAGAGGCTTGAAATACAGATGACACAAAACAGGGAAAAGGGCAGGATTTGAATGCAGGGACCCAATTCACATACCAAAAGAGAGGCTTGAAATACAGATGACACAAAAACAGGGAAAAAGGCAGGATTTTAATGCAGGGACCCAATTCACATACCTGCAAGCAGAAGAGAGAGTATGTTAACTCAGCATTCCTTAGCAGATGTCAATAGGCAGTTTGTTAGTTAGTAAACAGCAGTGTGGTGAGTATTGAGTATCAGTCTTGTATAATTGGTTGTGCCTAACTTATAAATGTTCACTTAAGAGATGTGAACAGATGATCTTACAATATTGCTATTTAACCTACATTGCTATCCTTTAAGGGTTAAATCCGTAGATACGTTACAGCATTACCTATATTAAGGCTTATATATACCTTCACTTAATTAGATAGTTTCACAAAGGGTTAATATTTATAGTACCTATGTCCATTTAATAGGAGCTATCCTCACACATATTATCTACATCCCCTATATCCACTGATCACTTCATAAACATTTTTAAACACTTGTTTTAGTATTTATACTTGGTATTTTATATCTCATATATATATATATATATATATATAGATGGGATAGAGTGTTCTGGCTGTTGGGCCTCCTAAAGGGCAGTTTACTGTCCTCACTAACTGATAGCTAGACAGCTAGTTAACAAACCAGACAGATATAGCTTTGTGTTTATTCCAAACTGATTTTACTTCTGAATAGTTATTTTGTAAAACTGCAATATAATAAGAAAATTTGAAATTACAATATGTAGTTACACGTGGTGCTTATAATACATACAATAATACATGTTTCAAACACAGAGAGCTTACATTTAAACCTTACAGCAAATAGCAATGCAATTCAAATGCACAATGAACTCTTAGCAAACAACAAATAACTTACAGGCATATGTATATTTAGAGGCAAATATGAAGAGCTGATTTCCATGCTTCTTGAAGCTAAGATGGCTGCTGTGAAACTGAAAGTAAAACTTTTTATTAACAAACTTTATTAACACTTCCTGTTTTATTCTTGAGAGGAACCAAGCTGTAATTGCAGCATGAAACCACCTGATGTCATCAACATGAATATAATAAGCATATAATAGACAGAACACTCCCCGTCTGGTATAAACATATACCACTATTACATGATCTATAAATTATCATTAAATTCAACCAGCTTTACTTGAGAGTCTTTCAACAATACAAGATCTCCTTCTTGAACGTTTTGTTTCTCTTTCCATTTTATATATTTCCATGTTTGGATACATTTGATAGTCACTGTTTCAGCTTGCAATAAATATAAGGAATGGCATAACCCTTTGCAGCAATGCCAGCCTGTACACGACTCCTTTTGAGTGCTGCTGGAAAATGACTTAGCAATGTGAATAAGTGTTGCTATACCTCTCACAAGGGACTTCCACTTTGAGAATCTGAGAAATCTATGTGAGTCTAGCTGGCGTTTATACACTTCAGTTATTAAAGCTGTCACTTCAGGTCGGATCTCACTGACAGAATCTGGTTCAATGAGGTCAAATACTTTAGTTTCAGATTGATCACCTGTATCTGCCTGATGTAAGAAATCTGGGCCTGATCAGGGCCTGAGAAGTTGAACCAGTTGGCATGTTTTAGGTGAGCTGCCTGAATTGGTCTAGTACCATGATCTGCTTGATTCTGACTGGTGTTAATATAATGCCACTGATCTGGATTAGTAGATTTTCTAATACAAATTATTCTGTTTGAGACATATACATGAAATCTCCTACAATTATTGTGAATATAACCTAACACAATTTTGCTATCAGTGTGCATAAAGTTCAATGTCCATTTCTTCAGTAATAAGTTCAGCTAGCTCAACTGACAAAACAGGTGCACATAATTCTAGACGTGGCACTGTATGGGCTGGTCTTGGAGCTAGTTTAGATTTGCCCATAATAAAACCTACATGACATTGACCACTGCTGTCTATGACTCTGAGATATGCCACAGCTGCTATCGCTACAGTAGAAGCATCAGAAAAAACACATACCTCCTTTCTCACTGTGGATGATAGTGACACCGGCACATAGGGTCTGGGAATACTGAGATCTTCAAGATGGATCAAGTCTTCTGTCCATGCTCTCCATTGAGCTTCTCTATCTGGTAAGAGTGGGGAATCCCAATCACATTGGTCTGTTGAGAGTTCTCTGACTAAAGATTTACCTTGCATAGTGATTGGAGATGCAAACCCAAGTGGGTCATAAAGACTGTTTACTGTAGCCAGGATACCTCTCCGTGTGAAAGGTTTTACCTCTTTGGACACTTGAAAAGTGAAACTGTCGGTCTGTAAGTTCCAACTTACTCCTAAGCTCCTTTGGAGGGGTAGAGGATCGACACCTAGAACAAGGTCCTTTAGATCTTTAGCTCTGTCATCTGCGGGAAATGCTTCCATTACTGGACTTCTGTTGGATGCCACTTTGTGTAGCTTGAGATTCTATCCAGTGAGCATGTCCTTAGCCCTCTGCAGAAGACTGATTGCTTCAGCTTCAGTAGGCACAGATGTGAGTCCATCGTCTACATAGAAATTCCTCAAGATAAACTGTTCTACATCTTCGCCATACTCACTTTTTCCTTGCTTTGCTATTTGTCTTAGATCATAAATGGCTATGGCTGGAGAAGGGCTGTTTCCAAAGACATGTACCTTCATCCTGAACTCTGTAATTTCTTTGTTAAGGTCATTGTCACGAAACCAAAGAAATCTCAAATAGTTACAGTGATCTTCTCTAACCATGAAACAGTAAATCATTTGTTGTACATCAGTGGTAATTGCAACTTGCTCTTTGCGGAAACGTAAAAGAACACCTGGTAGTGTATTATTTAAATCAGGCCGACTGAGGAGTGTGTCATTCAGTGAGATGCCTTCAAACTGAGCACTTGAGTCAAAAACCACTCTGATCTGTCCTGGCTTCTGAGGGTGATAGACACCAAAGATTGGTAGGTACCAACACTCCTCATCTGGTTCCAATGGTGGGGCAGGTTCTGCTTGGTCATGGTCAAAGATCTTTTGCATAAAGTTAACAAAATGTTCTTTCATTTCAGGTTTTTTCACAAAAGAACGCTGTAAAGCAAGTAGTCTTTTCTGGGCTTGCTCTAAGTTGTTTGGTAGTCTAAGACGAGGTGAGAGAAATGGTAGCGGTGCTACCCAGTAATTTGCTTCATCAATAAACATATCTTTTTCAACTACATCAAGGAACATACCATCTTGAATAGACATAGCAGGGTTGTCATCGTTTGGAGTAGTAACAAACACATTATCATCTAAACTGTCCACATTAAGAGTTGCATTTCCTAAATAACACAATGAAGGGGTGTATGACTTGTTTATAAGCATTAAAAGTCTCTTTTACCTGTATATAGCTAGTGCATGGGCTGAACAGAGAAGTGTGTCCACTAGGCAGCACATTTGTCTTGAAAGAGTTCACATCTGCTCGTCTATGAGCTCCTCCTAAGCATACTTCCCCAACTATGACCCAACCTAAGTCTAAATGTTGTGCATAAGGACTGTTATGAGGCCCATTAATCTGCTCATGAACTTTGTGCACCTTCAGAATGTCTCTTCCTAACAAGACAAGTATTTGTACGTTTGGGTCAAGTGCTGGGATCTTGTCTGTTAAGGATTTCAGATGAGGGAAATGCTGTGTAATCTCAGGTGTTGGAATTTCTGACCTGTCATCAGGTATCATGTCACATTCAATGAGTGTGGGGAGTTTTATGTGTGTTTTCCCATCAATAGACTGAACAGTAAAGTTGGATACCCTACGCCCTGTTTTCTCTGTAATGCCTGAGCATGTTCTTAGAGTGTAGGAAAATGTTTCACCACTAATGTTAAACACATCAAAAAACTCTGATTTGGCTAAAGAACGGTTACTTTGATCATCTAACACTGCATACATTTTTACAGAACAGTCAGGTTTGTTAGAGGGATATACAGTCACTAAACAAATCTTGGAACATGATCTGGGCCTTGTCCCTTTCCCGCATACTTCTGTACACTTGGATATAATAGTGGGTGGAGTAGCTTCCTCTTGCTCCCCGCCTTGCTCTCTCTTAGGTAAAGGAGTCTCTACTGCCCAGGGAGCTGGACCTGGATGCAAAGCTGGAGTATGTTGGTCACTGTTGCATTCTCTGCATCTTAAGTTATTTTTGCAGTCTTTGGCAATGTGTCTGGTGGATGCACAACATCTAAAGCAGATAGAATTCTCCTTCAGGTAAGCTTTACGTTCATCAATGTGCTTGCTTCTGAACCCACGACACTTTGACAGTGGGTGTGGTTTATTATGAATTGGACATGGACTGTCTGATTCCATGGATTTCCACGCAGGGCTTTTCACTTGTGGAGCTGCATTAGTAGCTGACACTTCTGTCTTTCTTACTGACACTGTTGGTCTGTTACTGTACCTTGTTCCTGTTTTCTCTGTTTTTGCTGGAACTTGGTTGCTGCATGTTGAGAATATGAAGCTTGGATCATTTCTGGTCTTTGCTTGGTTGACAATAAATCTGGTGAAGAAACTGAATGGTGGGAAGGAGACATGATGGTCTTCTTTGTACTTGGAACCTTGAAAAATCCACTTTTCTTGCAGGCTATATGGCAGTTTTTCAATAATTGGTTTGATGCCACGGGCTGTGTCTAGGTATGCCAGTCCTGGCAAAAAGCCTCCTGTCTTAGCTGCATTCACCTCCAACAACATGTCACCAAGTTCTCTTAACTTTATGTTGTCTTTGTTTGAGATTTTGGGGAAGTTTTCTACCTTCTTTAACAGTGCATTCTCAATAGCTTCAGGGCTGCCATAACATTCTTCTAATCTCTGCCATACCATTTTAACTCCATCAATTGGGTTATGAACATGCACTGACCTGATTCTCTTAGCCTGTTGAGATGACTCTGGTCCAAGCCACTTAGTCAAAAGATCTAGCTCTTCTCTGGCTGTAAGATTAAGATCTCTGGTGACACCTTGGAATGATGTCTTCCATGCCCAGTAGTTCTCTGGTCGATCATCAAATGTTAGTAGCCCTGTACTCACTAACGCTCGACGAATCAGGTGCTTTGCTAGGTCAGTAGTCTCTGAAGTTCCTAATGTGCTATTTCTGAGAGGGGATATGTGAAAGTCCATATAATGTGATGAATGTTGTGGTTCAGCGTAGCCTCTGCTTTCTTGAAAGCACACCCTTGGTGTTGAGACATTTGCAGTGTCAGTCTGGGAAGGAGGGTGCAAGTTAGTAACACTTGGAGTGGACTGTAAATATGTTGAGTCAGGAAACTGTGGTATTATGCTAGACATTGGTTGGATAGGAGCATGCTCTGTTTTATCGTGGTCCAGAGCATGGTTCTGTACATACTCACAAGTCCTTTGTACTGAATCATGGGTAGTTATTTCTGCAAAATCTTGAAGTGGTTCCCCTTCTAGTTCAGCTGCTGCTTCACAGACTGCTGCTTCTGTAGATGCTGCAACTGCTGCCCTTTGAATCTTTAGCACATGCATAATAGCTTCTAACTCTGCCTTGCGTTGCGCTGTTTCAGCTGCCTTGAGTTCTAGTGCTGCTTTCTGCTTTATCATGTCTGCTTCTTTTTCAGCATAAGAAATTTGTGCCTGGGCTGCTTGCGCTTTAGCACGGGCTCTGAGTCCTGCAGAACTGACTGATGATCTGCTGGAGCACATGGAATATTTAGAGCCAGAGGCATAGGATCTGGTCTCTAAAGTTTGCTGCGTCATATCAACACTCTTATCTTGGTTCATAGTGATCAGGTTAAAGTAGTGCAATATTTTAAATGCAGTTCTTGTGCAAATTATTTTTACTGCCTTTCACTTTAAATTGCAGGTCTTGTATGTTTGCTTGTTATTTACTGCTTTTTACTTTAAAATGCAGCCTTTGTATCTTTCTTGCTATTGCTTCTCACTTTACAATGCAGCTCCTGTATCTTCCCTTGATATAGCATGCCTTTTTACTATAAAATGCAGCTCCTATATCTTCCCTTGATATAGCATGCCTTTTTACTGTACTGTCCTCAATAACTGATAGCTAGACAGCTAGTTAACAAACCAGACAGAAATAGCTTTGTGTTTATTCCAAACTGATTTTACTTCTGAATAGTTATTTTGTAAAACTGCAATACAATAAGAAAATTTGAAATTACAATATGTAGTTACACGTGGTGCTTATAATACATACAATAATACATGTTTCTAACACAGAGAGCTTACATTTAAACCTTACAGCAAATAGCAATGCAATTCAAATGCACAATGAACTATTAGCAAACAATAAAAAACTTACAGGCATATGTATATTTAGAGGCAAATATGAAGAGCTGATTTCCATGCTTCTTGAAGCTAAGATGGCTGCTGTGAAACTAAAAGTAAAACTTTTTATTAACAAACTTTATTAACACTTCCTGTTTTATTCTTGAGAGGAACCAAGCTGTAATTGCAACATGAAACCACCAGATGTCATCTACATGAATATAATAAGCATATAATAGACAGAACAGGCAGTATTTTTTCGCCCATTAAGCAGGAGCTGCGGAAAGGGAATGTAGTATACTCAGCAGACCATGACCGCTGCGTAATTGGGCAAATTGCAGTCACGTGTCAAATTGACGATATACAGATATTGCTGTGATTGGCCAACCAGAGATCACATGCACTAACCACTCGCTTGAGGATAGGTTGGGGGCGTGGCCGTATACACGGAAGAGTAACACACAGACATAACAATATCTAACACGCTGAAACTCACTGACTCACAAGATGTGATCAAAACAGTGAGTAAACACAAATGCTGAATTAACGGAGGTGGGTAAACACTCTTATAAATATAAGACATATATATGGACAAAGAGGATCACATTGGGTGAGGGTCCGATTTGAATTAAAATAAAACTTTTTTATTTACAGGTCGATACTTTGTTATTTTACACTTAATACAATGTTTCACCATTGGGAATATGTTTCTTATCATTGGAATGTAAATGTGTATTTTATCATTGGAACATGTATCTGATCATTGAACCTATTATGATGCTTTATTAACTGGCAAATGTGTGTATACATTAGTCTGTGACACGGGCGTGATTTACTAAATGATTTTTTATTTAGTTTAAATGTTTAAATAGCAGGACAGTTATTAGGTGATGTTATGCCTGAGTAAACAGCCTTTTGAGGGCTCAGAAACGCATCACATATTAAGGGGATACTGTGATACCCCTTAGTCCACTACTTGTTTTTAACTATATTGTTTTTAATAAACATTAAGACCCAGATTACGAGTTTTCCGTTAGAGCTGTGCGGTGTTAACAAGCAGTTTTGTCTCACCGCTCACTTACCTGCAGCGCTTGTATTACGGGTTTTTACAAACCCGTCGTTAAAAGGCAAGAAGTGAGCCTTGAGCAAAATTTTGCTCATTACCGCACTCCAATACCAGTGCTGCTTAAGTCAGCGGTGAGCTGGTGTAACGTGCTCGTGCACGATTTCCCCATAGGAATCAGCGGGGAGACCCGGCTGAGAAAAAGTCTAACACCTGCAAAAAAGCAGCGTAAAACTCCTTAACGCAGCTCCATTGATTCTTATGGGGAAATACATTTTATGTCTACACCTAACACTCTAACATGACCCTGAGTCTAAACACCCCAAATCTTACACTTATTAACCCCTAATCTGCCGCCCCCGACATCGCCGACACCTGTATTATATTTAGAAAATACACAGATTAAACAGCGCTATCTACTGCTGGAGGATGATCAATAACACAATAATGTAAAAACACGGTCAGTGGTAGTATAAAACACTAACAAAATAAATATACAATACTAAACATACAATGCGTATGAGTTAAATAGAAAATGAGAAATGATAAATGCTGCAAGTTATATACTGATGCCGCCCAAAATGGAAAACAATAACATAAAGACAAAAACCACAATGAATAAAATAAATGTAATTAAATACGAGACCTGCTGCTGCCGCTTTACCGGTGGTGTCCTGCGTGCCTCCCGGAGTACAATAGAATCCCAAAAATCTGTAAAAAACAAAGCGCAAACAGACTCAAGTGTAGATTGATAAGGCGCAAAATACCACGCTATTGAATTACACTTACAGTGTTGAAAGTTTAATAAGGCATTTATTTAAAAGCATCAAAGTTCCGGATGTATCATACAAAGACCATAAAAACGATAAAAGTCCATAAAACAAACTGTGCGAGTCCCTCAGGATAGTCGTCACAGAACTGGATAGTTCAAACCCTTGCTGGCTTCCGTAGTTGCGGCTCTGGTAGCAATGGCCGTATCAAAGTGCCAGTAAATTCTTCCACAGAGCGCTACGGGTCCTCGGGTAGTCCAAACTGAGCCTCAACGCGTTTCAACCGCCAGCGTGCGGTCTTTCTCAAGAGGTAGGATGAATAATGTATCCTATGATACAAGTTTATTTATAGCACGCAGTCTTATTTCATTGGTTCCGTGGTGACTCGGTATTTTCATAGACTCCTAGTATATTGTACTTGTATCCATGTAAGACTAAAAAACGTAACTTGGAAATATATAAAGAACAACATTTCATGCTAGATATATAAAAAAACAAATTACATACACTGAAGATAAACACAAAATTAATATTAAACATTTGATATATTTGCAATCAGTAATTAATATAAAGACAGAATAAAGACATTATAAATAGAACTGTATATCAATACTACAAAAAATGAATGAATATATAGAGATGACAAACATAAAGATTGTAAGTGTAATTCAATAGCGTGGTATTTTGCGCCTTATCAATCTACACTTGAGTCTGTTTGCGCTTTGTTTTTTACAGATTTTTGGGACTGTATTATATTTATTAACCCCTAATCTGCCACTCCGGACACCTCCACCACCTACATTATACTTATGAACCCCTAATCTGCTGACCCCAACATCGCCGACAACTACATTATATTTATTAACCCCTACTCTGCCACCCCCAATGTCGTCGCCTACCTAAATTTATTAACCCCTAATCTGCCGCCCCCAACGTCGCCGCCACTATAATAAACATATTAACCCCTAAACCGCCGCACTCCCGCCTCGCAAACATTAGTTAAATATTATTAACCCCTAATCTGCCGGCCCTAACATCACCGCCACCTACCTACATTTATTAACCCCTAATCTGCCACCCCCAACGTCGCCGCCACTATATTAAAGTTATTAACCCCTAAACCTAAGTCTAACCCTAAACCTAACACCCCCTAACTTAAATATAATTAAAAGAAATCGAAATAAATATTCCTATCATTAACAAAATTATGCCAGAATCCGTAAGCAAGCGCTCAGTGTGTTTGCAATTCCATTCACCTCTGTGTGCCGTGCTGTGTCTTCACTGCCTCTGCAGCACCGCTCTGTCTCACTTCCTCAGCCCTCCCTACGGGAGCTGTAGCTTGAACAAGGGTTCTGGTCCGACTGGTGCAGAAAGGGATATGTACAGGGAAATTCACCTTCTTCCCTCAAGAGAACAACTTTAGAGCAGCCAAATCCTCGTACACACAAGGGTAGGTAAAAGGGGTGAATATCAAATAATGTACCACCAGTCCTAAGAGGCATACACTAAGAGGCGTAAGAGGCATACACTAAGAGGCATACACGCCAGCAAGGTAACAAGGTCAGACGCGTTTCATAGTTGTAACTTCTTCAGTGACCAGGTCACTGAAGAAGTTACAACTATGAAATGCGTCTGACCTTGTTACCTTGCTGGCGTGTATGCCTCTTAGTGTATTTCTAATAAAGGAGCTTTTTATTTTTAAGCTACAGGACTGGCGGTACGTTATTTGATATTCACCCCTTTTACCTACCCTTGTGTGTGCGAGGATTTGGCTGCTCTAACATTAACTAAATTATTCCTATTTAAAACTAAATACTTACCTGTAAAATAAACCCTAAACTAGCTACAATATAACTAATAGTTACATTGTATCTAGCTTAGGATTTATTTTTATTTTACAGGGAAGTTTGCATTTATTTTAACTAGGTAGAATAGTTACTAAATAGTTATTAACTATTTAATAACTACCTAGCTAAAATAAATACAAAAGTACCTGTAAAATAAAACCTAACCTAAGTTACAATTACACCTAACACTACACTATAATTAAATTAATTCCCTAAATTAAATACAATTAAATACAATTAAATAAAATTAGCTAAAGTACAAAAAACCCCACTAAATTACAGAAAATAATAAACAAATTACAAGATTTTTAAACTAATTACACCTAATCTAATCCCACTAACAAAATAAAAAAGCCCCCCCCCAAATAAAAAAAGCCCTACTCTACACTAAATTACAAATAGCCCTTAAAAGGGCCTTTTGCTGGGCATTGCCCCAAAGTAATCAGCTCTTTTACCTGTAAAAAAAATTACAAATCCCCCTCCAACATTAAAACCCACCACCCACACAACCAACCCTACTCTAAAACCCACCCAATACACTCTTAAAAAAACCTAACACTAACCCCTTGAAGATCACCTTACTGGGATAAGTCTTCATCCAACCGGGCCGAAGTCCTCAACGAAGCCAGGAGAAGTCTTCATCCAAGCCGGGTGAAGTGGTCCTCCAGACGGGCAGAAGTCTTCATCCAGACGGCATCTTCTATCTTCATCCATCCGGCGCGGAGCAGGTCCATCTTCAAGACATGCGACGCAGAGCATCCTCTTCATCCGACGGCTAACACTGAATGAAGGTTCCTTTAAATGACGTCATCCCTTCAATTCCGATTGGCTGATAGAATTTTATCAGCCAATCGGAATTAAGGTAGAAAAAATCCTATTGGCTGATGCAATCAGCCAATAGGATTGAAGTTCAATCCTATTGGCTGATCCAATCAGCCAATAGAATTGAGCTGGCATTCTATTGGCTGTTCCAATCAGCCAATAGAATGCCAGCTCAATCCTATTGGCTGATTGCATCAGCCAATAGGATTTTTTCTACCTTAATTCCAATTGGCTGATAGAATTCTATCAGCCAATCGGAATTGAAGGGACGCCATCTTGGATGATATCATTTAAAGGAACCTTCATTCAGTGTTAGCCGTCGGATGAAGAGGATGCTCCGCGTCGGATGTCTTGAAGATGGACCCGCTCCGCGCCGGATGGATGAGGATAGAAGATGCCGTCTGGATGAAGACTTCTGCCCGTCTGGAGGACCACTTCACCCGGCTTGGATGAAGACTTCTCCTGGCTTTGTTGAGGACTTCGGGCCGGTTGGATGAAGACTTCTCCCGGTAAGATGATCTTCAAGGGGTTAGTGTTAGGTTTTTTTAAGAGTGTATTGGGTGAGTTTTAGAGTAGGGTTGGTTGTGTGGGTGGTGGGTTTTAATGTTGGAGGGGGATTTGTAATTTTTTTACAGGTAAAAGAGCTGATTACTTTGGGGCAATGCCCCTCAAAAGGCCCTTTTAAGGGCTATTTGTAATTTAGTGTAGGGTAGGACTTTTTTTTATTTTGTTTTGTTTTTTTTATTTTGTTAGTGGGATTAGATTAGGTGTAATTTGTTTAAAAACCTTGTAATTTGTTTATTATTTTCTGTAATTTAGTTGTTTGTTTTTTTGTTCTTTAGCTACTTTTATTTAATTGTATTTAATTGTATTTAATTTAGGGAATTAATTTAATTATAGTGTAGTGTTAGGTGTAATTGTAACTTAGTGTTAGGTTTTATTTTACAGGTACTTTTGAATTTATTTTAACTAGGTAGTTATTAAATAGTTAATAACTATTTAATAACTATTCTACCTAGTTAAAATAAATACAAACTTGCCTGTAAAATAAAAATAAATCCTAAGATAGATACAATATAACTATTAGTTATATTGTAGCTAGCTTAGGGTTTATTTTATAGGTAAGTATTTAGTTTTAAATAGGAATAATTTAGTTAATGATAGTAATTTTTATTTAGATTTCATTTAATTATATTTAAGTTAGGGGGGGTTAGGGTTAGGGTTAGACTTAGATTTAGGGGTTAATAACTTTAGTATAGTGGCGGCGACGTTGGGGATGGCAGATTAGGGGTTAATAATATTTAACTAATGTTTGCGAGGCAAGAGTGCGGCGGTTTAGGGGTTAATATATTTATTATAGTGGCGGCGATGTCCGGTTCGGCAGATTAGGGGTTAAAACATGTTTTTTTAGTGTTTGTGATGTGGGAGGGCCTCGGTTTAGGGGTCAATAGGTAGTTTATGGGTGTTAGTGTACTTTTTAGCACTTTAGTTAAGAGTTTTATGCTACAGCGTTGTAGTGTAAAACTTAACTACTGACTTTAGAATGCGGTACCAGTCTTGACAGGAGAGGGTCTACCGCTCACTTTTTGGAAGACTCGTAATACCGGTGCTATGCAAGTCCCATTGAAAAAGGGTACGCAATATACGTAAGTGGATTTATGGTATTTCCAAGTCTGGCCAAAAAAGTGAGCGGTACACCTGTATCTTCAAGACTCGTAATACCAGCGGGCGTTAAAAAGCAGTGTTGGGACCTCTTAACGCTGCTTTTTAAGCCTAACGCAAAACTCGTAATCTAGCCCTAGGTTTTTTTATATTTAAGTTTAGTGGCATCACCTTTTTTTTACTTTTGCCCACTTTATTGTGGCTTGGTCACAAACATACACAATCATTCTGACCTGCATTGAGTCCTGTCTTTTTGGAAAGCTTGGAATTGGTGAGCTGATATGCCAGTTGAAATATATCAGCCTGCTTCTACCAGCACATAGGTGTGCTTGACTAGAATGTGAGTACCTATTTGGCATTTTTTACATCTTTGCCATATCACTTTGGTTGATCTGCACATGTAGTGCTTTCCTTACATTTCAGAATATTCTCTACTGGGAATTCCAGAGTGGGTGAGCTGATACTCCCCTAAGTATATAAGTTTGCTTCCACAAGCACACAAGGGTGCTCTAACAAAATGTGAGTACCCATTTGGCTGAAAGTGTTGAATACAAAAGGATTGAACAGACTGTGAACATTGTATACAAACATTTGTCTCTGCTTTATGCAGAGTTGTACATAATAATTTGTGAAAGATTTTTCTTTTTCAATACCCTAGCAAACTAGGGGTGGAGTAGAATCTGCTTTCCCCACATTCTGTGTAACTTTATAATTAATTTACACAGCCCATATTTTACAATCCCATAGATAAAAATAATATTCCCCACATCAACACTTAATACTTAAGGGCTGCTAGAGTGGTAGGTTCTATTGAAATAACACCTTGTTCTGTATGGATTTTTGTGGCACCTATTGATAGAGAGGTTTTTATATATATATATACTGTATAATCTCCGTGAAATTATTAAATTATCAATTTCATGCTATTTTAATAAAATTGTTTTAATTCCACAGAGATTTGTCCGTTAGTTTCGAGATTTTTTTTAAAAGAACCAACAGCAGTACTGCAGTGCTCCTCAAAGAGCGGTTTCCAGAGCGGTTCCCGGAATCAATCGATCACAACGTCTGATGTGGTGAGGTTTTCCAGGATAAAAGATCCGTTGGAGACCAGCTGACAGAGTTCCCGTGATCAGTGAGCTACCCGCTGCCAAGTGTTAGCCTGCCTATTTGCACCCTGAACTAGGACGGGTGCCAACATTTCCTATGAGTGTATTTTTTTTACTTTTTTCACAATTTAATCTTTTCGTATCACACTATGAGACACTTAGGTGTCGCAGAGACTCGTCTCTAGTCTCCCCCTGCGGGACTACAGTGCAGGTATCAAATACTGCAGAGGATAGCAGTAGGAAATACCGGAAGGGCTCCTACAACTGTATACTGCTGCAACTGCATTGACATAGATGACATGCCTGGTAAGCCAGTGGAGGGTTGCCGTGTAAGATAAGTGCCTTTACACAGCACATACCCAGCCCAGAGGCTATTTGTAGGTACTCTGACACAGGTACAGCATAGTTTATGACACCATTTTTTTCTCCATATCATGTCCCTAACAGTTTTACTAGCATTGGGGACACTATTAGGGAAGCCCCTGACCTTTTTTAACCATCTGGCAGCTTTTGGGATAGTTTTTCGAGCACTTTACAAAATTATGTGTATGGGCCTTTAAGAGAACCGGCAATAGCTTAATGCATGATGCGTTTTATAGTGCAGGCTCCAGTTAGGCTAGGGAACATATTTTAACAGGGTTTATAGGGTTATTATTTTACTTAAAAATAAAAAACAAGAAACCATCTTTACTCCCAGCAGTAGCCATACCCATTTTTGTTCCCAGGCTTTTCTCTCAGCTATCTGGAGCCTCTGTGACTAGATTTCACCTGCAACAGTTGGGGCCTGATCTTTAACAGATTCTAATCTGATTATTAGTGCCTGCCAGTCCCAGGAAGGGGTGAGTACACATACATCAGCTGTCAGGGGGTACTTAAGGGCTTAACTTATTTCTTGGGGCTTGTACAAGTGTCTGAGACAATTCCTATACTGAGGATTTGCAAAACTGCATTAAGGCTTTTAAAATGGCTCAAGCATTCATGTGCAATGTGATAATGGACATAAGTAAGATCAATGTCAAAAATATGTCTATGGCAGTGCTGGCAAGGAGATCCTTATGGTTAAAATCCTGGTCCGCAGACATGATCTGTAAATATAGACTGATGACTCTTTCCTTTCTCTTCGGTTGAGACTTGGACTTCATTATTAAGACAGTCACTGACGGGAAAGGAGCTTTTCTTCCTTAGGATAAAAAATCCAAAGGAAAGAACAGAAGAGAAAATCAGTTTTTTTCCTTTCTCTCCTCAGGAGATCAGAAGTCCTCCTCTTCTCAGAAACCTGAGCCCTGCAAGTCAGCCTAGAAGCCTAGTTCTTCGTGGTCAAAGAACAAGTAAACCAAAAAGGCCAACGACACAACTAAATGTCAGCATGAAGGTGGATTCTGTTCTGGTAGGGGGCAGATTGAGTCTTTTCCAGGAGGTCTGGTGCATGGTCAGTCCAGGACCCCTGGGTTCAAAACATAATTTCTCAGATCCAATCCTCATCGAGAGTGATTCCTTCTGTCTCATGTTCTCAAACTTTAGTCAAAGGCAGCTAACTTTCTACATTATGTTCAGGAATTAGAGGATATTGGGGTAATTATCCCAGTACCTGTATCTCAACAGGGCCAAGGGTTTTACTTCAATCAGTTTTTTGTCCCAAAGAAGGAATGGACCTACAGACCTGTCTTAGACATAAAGACTTTAAACATGTTTGTCAGGGTTCCCACTTTCAGGATGGAAACCATTCACACAATCTTGCCCTCAATTCAACAATTTATGACTACAATAGACCTCAAGGATGCATACCTGCACATTTTCATCCACAGGGATCACTATCAATTCCTGAGATTTGCATATATGGACAGACACAGCCAGTTTATTGTTCTTCTGTTTGGTCTGGCTACAGCTCCATCTTTACAAAGGTGTTAGGTGCCTTGTTAGCAGTGATCGGAGTTCAGGATATCTCAATTACAATGTATCTGGACGACATACTGGTGCAAGCTTCTTCTCTGACATTAGCGATCACTCATACTCCTAAGCTTCTATTATTTCTCCAAAACCATGGTTGGAAGATCAATGTTCCCAAAAGCGTTTTTTGGAGTCATAATAGATTTAGTCCGTATGCATCTGTTCTTGATGGAACTGCACAGATTAAATCTCAAGAGAGCATATCTCTCCCTGCAGAGTACTCCATTGCCATATGTAGCTCAGTGCATGGAGGTAGTGGTTCTTATGGTAGCCACTTTCACTTATGTCCCCTTCAACTATCCATGCTTAGTCAGTGGAATTATTAAAGAATTATCTACATTTGGAGCAACAAATAGCTCTTGATTCATCTGCCAGACAATATCTGTCTTGGTGGACACAAAGTCCTTCTTTGACCCTTCGGGAATCTTTTATTCATCCGTCATGGGCCATTGTCACAATGGATGCCAGTCTGTTAGTCTGGGGGGCAGTCTGGAATTCTCGAAGGGTACAAGGAGGTTTGTCTCCTTTAGAGGGAAGGTTACCAAAAAACACTTTAAAACTTAGAGTGATTCTTTGAACTTTTCAGTCATGGCCTCTATTGAAGGAGGAGAAATATATCCAATTCCATTTGGACAATATCACAGCGATAGCTTATATCAATCATCAAGGAGGTACCTGCAGTCCACTGGCAATGCAGGAAATCTCTCAAATTCTGTCCTTGGCAGAGAGGAATTAGTGCTCCCTATCATCAATTCACATTCTGTGTGTGAACTATTGGAAAGCAGACTCTCACAGCCATCAATCAATACATCCAGGAGAATGGTTTCTCCATCAGTATGTATTCAATCAACTGGTAAGCAAATGGTGCCTACCAGACATAGAGCTGATGGCTTCACACTTAAATCACAAACTTCCAAAGTACTGTGCAAGATCAAGAGATCCAAGGGCTCTATCTAGCTTACCTGTTTCCTACAAAATTTGTGAATTTTCAGATGTGTTCAGCTAGCTCCCAGCAGTGCATTACTGATCTGGAACTGAATTTAACTATGTGTTTAATGAAAACTGTGGGTTAACCCAGCGACAGGTGTGTGTCTGCCTATAATGCTCCTAAAAAAAATGGGGGTACCTAGCTACCCCAGAGAGATTAGATAGTAGGGTATATTTAGAAGCGCACTAAAAAGAAGGCTGGGGCAGAATAAGAGTGAAGTATGTCCAAAGCTCGTGGTTTTACTTCAAACCTATATGTGTATAATCATGTGTGTTCAAGATATCTAAATGGATATAGTATTAGGTATAACTAGAATGCTATCTTTTAAAATATATTTATCTGTTAAAATATGTTTTGAAACAGTGTACTTGTTCCAAAATCTGAGTACAAATTAACAATGTTATAGTACATAACATGGATCCATGTAATACAATGAGCTATAAATTGAAAAATATAAAAATATATATTAATAGTAGATAAAAACAGTACAATGGGTAAAGAACAATACAATAAGACCCTAGAAAATGTATGGACCACGTTAGTGGTATAGTTCAAATAGTTCCAGATAAAAGTCTGATAGAAGTCTATGATAAATCTGTGTCAAATCCTAAAGTGATGTTGTGCCAAAAGTTGATGAATTCACTGTGCAAAAAATATAAAAAAATAATGCCTTAAAACTGGTGAAGAAAGTGCAAAAAGTGAAAAAATTAAAAATAAGATAAAAAGAAATTGGGTTAAGATTACCCAAAAAGTGCAAAAGTACAAAAATATAAATATATAAAATTATAAAAATATAAAATTACAAAAAAGTATAAAAATTTAAAAAATGTCTTATATTATAATTCCAGAAGTGGATGATAGGGAATCCTAATAGAGGATGTTGATTTTCTCAAAGAAGATCCTCCTATATGTGATAATTCTGAAACTAAAAAATAGAAAGGTACAATAGTGCAATAATGCTAAGGACTAAATAAAAATCAAGAAATAGGCTTACCATATACTGTCAACGTGTTTCAGCCCTAACCTGGGCCTTTCTCAAGACTCTTAAGATTTACCCAAGTAAATTTGATAATAAAAGCACATTCTTTTAAAATTGCATTTTCTGTCGGAACCATGAACGTTTAACAGGGATATAAAACAAAACAAAAATAAAAAATTGTGATTCAGACAAAGCGTATCGTTTAAAAAAAAAAATTCTGTTTATTTCTATCATCAACTTTGCTTATTTCCCATTATATTCTTTGTTCAAGAGATACCTAGGTAGGTGTCTGGGGCACAACATGGCAGGAAAAGTGCTGCCATCTAATGTGTTTGCAAATGGGTAATGTGCCCCACACGTGCACACTCCTGAACTTATGTCCCTGATGTTCAACAAAATATACCAAGAGAACAAAGACAATTTCATAATAGAAGTAAATTAGAAAGTTCAGACTTCTGTTGGGCGAACATCGAGTATGGCAGCGTGAGGAAGTAGCTCGCACAAGTCTGTATCCTAATTTTGTAATTACAGCCGTCACATTGATCCTCAACGTAGCCCTTGGCAGAGAAAATAAGCCTGGAAGTACCGCAGATCGGCGGTGCTGAGCTTTAAGATATTTACCCTCCAATAATAACCTCACCACCGGAACGCCACACACTTAAGTTCAGTAACCGCCTCTATCACCTATGACACAGTGGCTGACTTCTGCTATAGTCAGAGTTGCACCGCACACATACAGCTACTGATTTCAGCCACGCAGCGACCCTCAACATACAGGGTAAGGAAATATTTTTTTTTTTTACGGCTTTGCCAGGACAGAAACGCGGCCTCATTGCGATATCAGTGCCGCACCAGTAACCCTGCTTCAGCTTTTCCTCTAAACACAAATTGCATCTATGAAGCAAAGTCACTTCACAGACAAAGAGCAAAGTCTGCTGATAGCTAAAATAACGTATGCACTGAGTATTGTACTTACTTTTGCATACTAAGACCGCACACAGTTTGCTGAATCGTGCATCCCTTAAATACGCAGTATACTTGTAAAAACTATAGTAGTAACATCGCTCTAAAAAACGAAGACACAGTGGAATAAGAAGAAACATTAAAAAATATTACTACGTGCGCACAGAAGCAGTAGGTAGATTGTTTGTTTTGCCCAGCTGGGGCCTACCCTGCACACAGCAATCTACTATCTACTTACTATAGCAATTTGGATTGTTATTTAAAAATTTACACTACCCACTGTTAATGATTTATATGACTCACAGCAGAATATGGACAGGTCCTAACCTCCCAAAAAATGTTGAATAGAACCAAGGCCCAGCAAGAAAGAAAGGGAAAAGCACCCCCTGACCCTCCACCTTCTTCACCCTCCACGATGGCTGCAGTGACGCAGTCAGATAATATCTGCCCCAACAGCTGAACACTCTGCTTCTGGCCAAGCTGGATAATCTACAGAAGGGTATGGACACCCTTACAGCTGAAGTTAAACATTTTAACTCACAGTTTACCATGGCAGAGCAGTGAATCTCCAATTCAGAAGGTGGTCATAACTCTTCAGCAGTTAAGATTAAAGATTTAATCCAACAAAATACCTACCTTCACCAGAAGATTGACGATTTGGAAAACCGTTCCCGTAGGAACAATGTCAGACTGGTGGGACTTCCAGAATCGGTTCGCCCTTCAGAACTGCTTTACTTTGCGGAGCATTCTCTGCTAAGTCTTTAAATGGGCCGGCTGAAAACATCCCTATGAAAGAGGAGAGAGCACATAGGATTGGAAATTACAGGCCAACAACTCTGGAGAAGAATACCCCCCGAGGGGAGTAATGATTAAATATCTAAATTTTCAATCCAAAATTCACCTTCTAAGAGCATACCGAAAAATTAAAATGCTGGTCTATGATAACAAAAGAATCTACCTGTTTCAGAACTATTCTTCTGAAGTCATGAGGAAAAGAAAAGAATTTGCAACCTTGTGCACATCGCTACATAAAAAAAAGCGTCAAGCCACCCTGCTGTTCCCAGCGCGGCTCAAACTGCATACACTAAAAGGCCCTAAGATCTTTGATTCACTCAAAGATGCCCAAGCCTTCTTAGACCAACAAAGGGAATCCACCTTACAACTTCAACCTTGGCAACAGGACTCTCCTGTCTGATTCAGATGAGGAACTTTCCTTTTCGCTCCTGGGTAGGAGCACAGATCCCCAAGAAGATACTAACTGTGCAATCTAAGAAGAAGACAAACATGGTTTGTATGTTAACTGTTATATTCTGTTTTGGTTATTGAATTCACCAAGGTTATTTGTTATACAATGTAAATTAGCTTTAACCGTGAGTCATCTTGACCCGCTACACATTACACGCTCCCCTTAAGGAAACTACTGGAACTCTACCCTTGCCCCTGTTACAACCCTGTTTAACATAGTCTACATATCTATCCTTACATAGCCTTAAATGACAGTGAGAATCTTCTCCTGGAATATGGGGGGATTAACTCCCCCATCAAAAGAAAATTTATTCTAGCTCTCCTAAAGAAATCCTATGCTAACATTATGTTCTTGCAAGAGACCCACCTTAATGCCCCCAAACATGAAAAACTTAAAGCTAATTGGATCTCTGAGGTTATTAGCGCCCCTTACAGTAATTCTAGCAGAGCTTTAGCAATTCTCTTTCCCAAAAAAACTTTGAATATCAAATAGAGGACAAGATTATTGACCCAGAGGGAAGGTTTATCATTATTAAACTTAAATGGCAGGGAGAATGGTACACCCTATGCAATGTTTATGGCCCCAACCAGCGGGCCCGCAAATTTTGGCAAAACTTGGCCAAAAGCCTAGCTAAATTCTTAGACACTAAAATTATTATAGCCAGAGATTTCAACCTCACACCCAACCCAGCACTTGAAAGGGTTTAGGGACCCGACCAGTTCTGCCCCAAGGAAACCTACAAGAGACATGACCATATTCCCACTAAAAGTATTTGATGTTTTTTATTCCTCATTAGGAGTGCAAGACATTTGGAGGAGACAAAACCCTATGGGAAAGGATTTCACTTGCACATCCCGAGCCCACAATACGTTGTCCTGAATAGATTTCTTTCTCACCTGTGGCTCTCTGGAGCTCTTGATCACAGAGACTAAAATTCAAAACATCACGATTTCAGACCATGCCCCTGTCTCTATTACCCTTCTCCAATCCCCAAAACCCACTAATAAACGAGTGCTTTGCTTTCCAACTCACCTAATTAAGTCTCCTGACTTTAATATGTATCTAATAGTAATAACACAATGGTAAGACTGTGACTAATAATGCCCCTCACTTAGAAACCCCAGAGATTTTTTGGGAGACAGCCAAAACAGTCCTCAGGGGTGACATAATTGCAAATCTTACTAAACAGAAATGCTTACAAAATAGCAGAGAAGAACATTATAATGATATGCTGTCAAAAGCATATTCACTCTACTGTCAATACCCAACTCTAGCTCATAGGCGCTCCTACTTTTCAGCAAAAAAGGAGAGAGATACCTTCCTATTGCAGAATACCATACAGCAGGAGATTAGAAATCAGGGCAGATTTTTGAGACATTATAATAGATCTGGAAAAATTCTGGCTTCTCTGGTTAAGATTAAACAATCAAATAGGGGAGTCCCAGATCGCTACTCCACTTTATATCAATCACAACCAGCCCAGAAGGATGCCCAGAGAAGGTTTTGGGATAAACTCAAAATATTGACTGACCAAATAGACAAGTTAAATGCCCCAATATCGCAAGATGAGGTCAAGCTAACAATTAAAACCCCTGGCCCAGATGGACTCCCTACTGAATTTTATCGACTTATGACTAACCAAATCTCTCAGGTGTTAACCTCATTATTTGGCCTTTACTTCACCAATCAAAATAGACCCTCTATTAACTTTTCGGCTGCAAACATCTCGGTTATACACAAGGCGGGCAGAGACCCCACACTTCCAGAATCGTATCGACCTATATTCTTCCTAAATGTCGATTACAAGTTGTTGACAAAACTATTGGCCAACCGTTTAAAACATATTCTACTGCATATTCTACACCCAGATCAAACAGGTTTTACTACTAACCGATCTTCGGTTTCTAATATTCGACGGGTCCTTCATGCCGTCACTCTTTACTGGCTGGCAAAGCGTGATGGAACAATTCATAACCTCCCGGAGGCCTTCCTGCTGTCCTTGGACGCAGAGAAGGCCTTCGATAGGGTGGAATGGGAACATTTGTTTCTTACCATGAGAAACTTCGGAATGACAGGCCAATTTACTACATTTCTTAAAAACAAGAACATTGAAAACGTAATGTGCATTTCAGTTTTGAGTTTACAATTTAATTCTACTCTACTCCTGTAGCATATTTACTACCTAACAACCTTTACTCCTCCTTTGTATACCTTCAGAGAGGAACCCGGCAAGGTTGCCTGCTCTCCCCACTCCTCTTTAACTTGGCCTTGGAACCCCTAGTGATATACCTACAATTGATTTTTCCGGGTATTAATCTGAACTCACACAAACTGCAGATCGTTCTTTATGCGGACGATATGCTCCTATTTATATCAGATCCAAAATCTCCCGTGCCACTAATTTTAGATTCTATCCAATTATTTTGAGAGTTCTCTGGATACAAAATAAACATATCAAAATCAAAATCCTATGGTAATATCACAAAATTACCCTTTCCACACCATTAACACTCACCTAATCTATCTGGGCATCCATATCTCTGCCAACCCACAACAGTGGTATTAGCATAATATAACCCCTATAATTCATCAAATTAAAACTGACTTGGCCACCTGGCATAATTTACCGCTCTCTCTAATGGGCAGAGTACATATTATTAAAATAATTGTGCAGCCCAAGCTTTTATATCCCATGCAAAAGCTTCCCCTCCTTTTGAGACGGAAGGATGTATCAACCCTCAATTGTATATTTCATACTTTTCTCTGAAAAGGTGGTAAACCAAGGATTGGCATTAATAAGCTATATCTACCTTACTCGAAAGGGGGCCTAGGCTTGCCAAATATTCTTTATTATAATTGGGCCTCACTATCAAAATTTGCATTAGATTGGAAGCTGCGCACACAGCACTTCTCTTCTACTCATTTAGAAGAATCCTCAGTACCTCATACTCAGTTCCCCACACTATTAGATTTGCTTACTTTTAACTCCGGCATTATGTTAACCATATATTGCAGAATTGCACACAATCCTGGGATCCTACACCATTAGGTCCAACCACCATTCTATTTCATATGCACAATTTAGCCATATCCCCAATTTATAAAGCACTAATACAAGCTAAAGTCAACACAATACAACAAGCCCTCCTGAAACACTTGGAACAAAAGAATAGCTAGAATACCCTCAACTAAGATTATATATGATAGTCTGGCTTTAACATGGTCAGCGACCCTTACAGCATACCTTAGAGAATCTCAACTGAGAGTTATCTACCAAGAATATCTGACCCCAAATAGATTGAGCAAATGGAGGAATTATTTTTCTAATGTCTGTGGCAAATGTTCATACCAAGATCCAGATTTTCTCCACTACCTTTGGTACTGCCCCAAGATCTCCTTCTGGTTATCAAAAATAACACACTCACCTTTAACCCTTATGATTACACAGATTCTGTTCCTAGACCAATTACCAATCAAAGGACAGGATAGAAAGCTTTTTATTATTTGCATACTGTTGGCTAGGAAATGTGTGTTCCATAAATAGCTTTATAGTGAAGCACCCTCTATTGTATTTTTGAAACAGATGATGTTAAAATATCTAATACGTGAACAATGTGATACCTTATTTGATGTATCTGCAAGAATATCACGCTTCCTTGGGAAATGGAAGCTTTTATTTAGAGTTTATAGATCTTCCGACCAAACGACAGATTCTGTACCCCTTTAAAAATACAGTTTGTATGTTGGAGGCGAACCTGAGAGGTGAATGGAATATATGGAATGAATAACCTATATATGGAAGCTGTATTGAGATAAATACTCAAACGGGCTGAATGTGCCCTAATGAAGTCTCACGGATCAGTTATTGTATACACTAATTGTTAGTCACTTTGTTTAAATGTAAATAGTTATATGTACTAATGTTTACAAGCATTATAACGCCTATTGAATATCTGGCACCCCTAGGCCGGAAGACGGCATAGGGAATTCTAGATAGCCAATGTTATATTGTTTTAAAAAAATAAAAAAACTAATAGGCAGAATGGACTTTTAGACTAATTGTAAACCACGGATCAAGAACTGAAAAATTGTCTCCTTCCTTTTTACTCACCTTGATTTTTAATGTGCCTTTTTATTTTATTATGCTACATGTGTTGAGAACATATTTATTTTACTTATGCACTGAAATGTCAGTGGTCTGTATACTGTTTGCTTTATTCTACTGCCTATTAATAAATAAAAGTTAAAAACATTTTTTTTGAAAGTTGTTTACATGATTAATGTTATTTTAATCATGAAAGAAACTTTTTGGGTTACATGTCCCATTAATAATTATTAATATTGATTTTCACGTTGCTTTAAGTACTGCAGTTTTATCATGTGGCAGCAAGGAAATTAGCACATTAAACTATTTCAAACTCTATTGATCCCAAACTGTATTATAAGCAACTTTTTTCTGAGAGGCTTAAGTGTTCCTGTCCAGATCCTAAAGGATTTGCCAGTTTCAAGACCGTGCTCTATATATATCAGTAGTTCTTGGGAGCAGTCTTGGTCTGTATCCTTCTTACATAGATATAGAAACTTCATATGTGTTCAGCGCCTTTGATACAAGTTGACCTAGTGACCTAATAAAGTCTTCTGAGACATAAATAACGCAGAGGTTTTCCAAATCCTTTCAGTGCACTATTTTAGGGGCAGTGACATGAGATGTGAGGTCTGCAGTAGCAGGGGCCCAGCTGAGACTGAATGTGAACTCATCACATTCTGAGTCACTGACAGGTTTAGGGGAGCAGTATTAGGCCAACACTCCAGATATGGAAGTCTGATCTTTCCCCAGCTGCCACTCCTGACAGAGCGATAACTGACAAGAAGCAGACAGCAGATAAACAGAACACACAGGACAGTAGGACACAGTGCAACAGAGCTGTCAGTAATGTCAGAGCAGACAAACTACAGACATAAAACAAACAATCATTACAATATTCAGGATTGTAAACTGGTCATTTTTTAAAGTTGTTTCTGGTGACGTCAAAGCAGAAGAAACTCCACAGATAATGTAGAGAGCTAGGTGCCTATATACAGTGCAACACAATATTATTTCAATACTTATAATACATTTGCTGAACCCTTTATGTTGCAGTTAAATAGTACTATTAATTGTACTGCTTTTGAGAAATGATTGTTGTAAAATGAAGGTAAATAGCTCCCTCTAGTGTTTAAACCCAAAATATGGCATTATTTGTGTTTGTTTATTTTACTCTTTAACAGGGCTGGTTCAAGAGATTGTGCTGCCTGGGCTCAAGAAAGAAATGACCCCCCCACCCCCTGACTTCTATGTATTTAATTAGCAACAAACTCTCTCTCTTACACAGATACACTCTCTCTTACACACAGATATATTTACACATACAGATTTACACTCACATACACAAACACACATACTCTCACACATACAGTTATACCCTTGCACACAGAGCTACACACTGATATGCTCTCTCACACACAGATTTACAGTCTTACACACACACAGACACAGATATACTCTCTCTTACACACAGACATATACTCTATCTGTCACATACACCCACACAGGTATACACTCTCACACACTTTCTCTCCGAGCCCTAACACACACAGAGATAATTAGGTACATTTCAATTCAGATAACTGTATTTATGCACCGTTTTTTATCTGTTCCTGTTGTGCTAAACTATCCAACCAAAAAGTTGATGCAGCCGCAACATCAGCCATAGAAATGGCAAGCCTGAGAATATAGCCAGAATATAAATAAGCTTTCCTCAGATAATATTCAATTTTCCTATCTAAAGGATCTTTAAAAGAAGTACTATCTTCCATAGGAATAGTAATACGTTTGGCAAGAGTAGAAATATCCCCATCAACCTTAGGGACTTTTTCCCAAAACTCTAATTTAGCCACTGGCAAATGCTACAACCTTTTAAACCTAGAAGAAGGAATAAAAGAAGCACAAGGCTTATTCCATTCCTTAGCAATCACATCAGAAATTGCATCAGGAACAGGGAAAACTTCAGGAGTAATCACAGGAGGTTTATAAACAGAATTTAAATGTTTACTGGTTTTGTTATAAAGAGGACCAGACTCCTCAATATCCAAAGTAATCTTTCAACAAAGAACAAATATACTCAATCTTAAAAAGATAAGTAGATTTATCAATGTCAATGTCTGAGGTAGGATCTTCTGAACCAGAGAGATCCTCATCAGAGGAGGATATTTCAGTATGTTGTCGGTCATTACAAAATTCATCAGTTTTATGAAAAGTTTTAAAAGACCTTTTACGTTTATTAGAAGGCGGAATAGCAGGCATAGCCTTCTGTATTACATCAGCAATATCATTTTTCATATCAACAGGGATATCATGTACATTAGATGTTGAGAGAACAACAGATACTGTAATAGTACTAATAGAAACATTTCCGGCATGCAAAAGCTTATCATGACAACTGTTACATACTACAGCCGGATATATAATCTCAGCTAATTTACAACAGATACACTTAGCTTTGGTAGAACTGTGTTCAGGCAGCATGGTTCCTATAGTAGCTTCTAAGACAGAATCAGATTGAGACATCTTGCAAAATGTAAAAGAAAAAATAACATTTAGACAAAATATTCAATTTCCTCATACAGCAGTTTCAGGAATGTGAAAAAATGCAAACAGCATAGTCCTCTGAGCATAAAGAAGGCAAGAGGCATTTAGGAAATGGGGTAAAATAAAAACAATTTTTTTGGTGCCAAGTATGATGCAAAATGAAGTAGAATTTTTTTTGGCGCCAACAAACATCTGGAAATGACGCAACTCGCCTCATGACTGACGCAACTTCATGTCAAACAACCTGGTGTCAACAAAGACGTACGAAATGATGAACTTGCGTCATCAAAGATGCACATTTGCACACAAAAAATCTAGCGCCAAGAATGACGCAATAAATTACAGCATTTTGTGACCTCGCGAACCTAATTTGGCCTGCGAAATTAAAGAAAAACAAGTCAATTTGAAAAAGAGATTATACCCCAGGTAAGAAAATAAACTTCCTAAAACATTATTCCTGTACTGAAAGTGATAGTCTGCAAAGGGAAATATACATAGACCTGACTCATGGCAAATATAAGTAACATACATATATTTAAAACTTTATATTAATACATAAAGCGCCAAACCATAACTGAGAGTGTCTTAAATAATGATACATACTTACCGAAAGACACCCATCCACATATAGTAGATAGCCAAACCAGTACTAAAAACTATCAGCAGAGGTAATGGTATATAAGAGTATATCGTCGATCTGAAAAGGGAGGAAGGAGATGAATCCCTACGACTGATAACAGAGAACCCTTGAAAAGATTTCCCGCAAGAGAAACCATAAAATCAATAGGCAATACTCTCTTCACATCGCTCTGGCAAACACTGTACTCTGAGAGGAATTGGGCTTCAATATGCTGAGAACCCCTTATCATAGAAGAAAAATCAAGCACAAACTTACTTCACCAACTCCATAGGCGGCAAAGTTTGTAAAACTGAGTTGTGGGTGTGGTGTGAGGTATATTTATAGGCATTTTTCGGTTTGGGAAACTTGGTAGGAATGTATATCCTTTACGTCACTAGCTCATGGACTCTTGCCAATTACATGAAAGAAACCTTTGATATGATATTGTTTCCCAGTATAAGGATGGGAAATAACACCTCCCTTAATTACACTATTGCATTGGGCACAACCCAAACATGGGAAAGTTCCCTGTTTTGGAGTACCAAAAAACTGGCATTGGGCACTATCAGTACTTTAAAGGGCATGGCATTGACCAACTTTCTACCTATTGTTTTTCCTCTTCAATACGAGGCTCTTGGAATTTCCTGGAACTCCTTAATATCTGAACAGGCTTCCTTTAACATAAACCAATTTCTCTTAATGCGATTAAACACCTTTTTGCTCATGATATTATAAGAGCTAACAAAACGTAATCTGGTTGGGTCAAATGTCCTGCTTCTGACAGGGGGATTTTTCAGAGAGTTTTCCACCTCCTCTAGTTCCTGAACACTATAACCCCTAGTGACAAATTTCTCTTTCATGTCATTGGACCTAGCCTGCTTGACTTCAGGGTCTGACACTATCCTCTCCACTCTTAGCAACTGGGATTTAGGCAGACTTTTTAAAACCTGTGGTGGGTGAAAACTACTCCTGTGTAACAGGGTGTTCCTGTCCATGGGTTTAACGAAAAGAACAGTTTTCAACATGCCATTCTTTTTGGAAACCATAGTGTCCAGGAATTACACTTTATTTTCAATTTTGCTGCTAAATTTCAAAAAAAGGAACAGCACTTTAATGCTTAATCTGAATTCCACTAATTTCTCAATGAACAAGTCATCAATGTAACGAAACCAGCTCTGGCAGTACTGAATGAAATGTGGGTTTGTGTACACATGCTTCTCTTCAATGACATCCATTACCAAACAGACATAGGATGGGGCCACATTGCACCCCATCACTGTGCCTGTTTTTTGCATAAAAAAATGATTCTCAAGGAGAATTTTTTTTCCGTTAATACCAAAGTCAGCAATTGTATTAACCATTCTAGATGGGCTTTATTATAGGTTACTTTTTAACAGTGCATCTCTCACACAGTCAACCCTCACTGAGTGGGGAATGACTGTGTAAAGAGAATTCACATCCCAGGTGGCCAACATCACACCATCATCCATATTTTGTAGCTCTGTGATCTTGTCTATAAACTGCATAGTATCCCTGATATAGGATTTAACTTGTGTAACAAGGTGTGCCAAAATCTTGTATAGGAACTGTGCTGTAGGGCTTAAAAGGGAGCCTATACCGGCCACTATGGACCTCCCTGTGGGGTTAACAAGCCTTTTATGTACCTTAGGTACAACATAAAAAACAGGTATCAGGGGATATGCAGGTGTAAAAAATTCATACATTTTTTGCATCAGGATATTATGCTCTAAACCAACTTTAAGTAATTCCTTATGTACATTCTCAGTAGGATTACCACTTAATCCTTTATAGACATCAACATCGTTCAACTGCCGCAATATCTCTTCCCTGTATTGGGCTGTGTCCATCACAACCACAGCTCCGCCCTTGTCAGCGGGCTTGATCGTGATGGATGTATCTGTCTCAAGTGGTTTTAACACGTCATGTTGTTCCTGAGTGAGGTTGTGTCTGTCCCTTTGTCTGTGATATTTTTTTGGGCAAGCTCTTTGTATTCAGTGTACACTATTTTCTTTTCACAGCTGCATTGTCCCCTGATGGATTAACTGATGGATGAACTCTTTTCATTAAGGCCATATGTTCCTATATCAAAGGGTACTATTTCCTCAAGTTCTGTAATTTTTATAGTGATGCCTTTTTTAGGGTTATTAAAGAAGGCTTTCAGTCTCAGTCCCCTAAAGAAGCAAGTCAGGTCCAGCATAAGAGAAAGTGTCAGCATGCTCAGTGGGACAGAATGATAGACCCTTATTAAGCACATCAATCTCATTTTGGCTTAGAGCCCTTGAGGATAAGTTTATCACATTTACCTCTGTCATCCCGGCTTGGCTTGTGAGCGGGTCCCCACACCTCCTATGCATACCCCCTTGTCTGGTCCGTCTCCTCAGTCTTTCATGTCCTGCTGGCGATCTCCTAAAAAAGAAGAAGATGAAGATGCTGTGGAAGTGGTGACTGACATACCCTGTGTGTTGGGGATCGATGTGCGTACAGAACCGGAACTATCAGAGCTAGGGGCGGCGTCGCTGTCTATGTCTCTCAGCGGCCTCTGTCAAGACCCCGCCCATCTCGGCATGCTATTGGCCATCCTCCGACATGGGTTCCTCCACCTCTTGTTTGAAGGTATTAACCACTTGTTCCACTTCACTAAACACCTGCAGGTATTCCTCTTCGCCAGCTAATTCACATAATTTCTGTTTCTGCTCCTCGATACCTGTAGATAAAGTTTGCAGTTCACGATTGGAAAAATGGCGGGATCAGACTGATATACTTCAGGAAAGTTTTCTTCTGTGAAAAGCACACTGGTCTAAAAGAGGCTGCTTCCGGGTGGTAAATCGCCATAGAACAAGCCACTGAGCTGTTGTTCGTTCCTGGTAGAGCGCTTCTCTCTTTGTATGCAAATTATTATGACCCTGGGGAAGTCTCCCTATGGGTGATGGGGGAAACCAGACGTGGACTCCTTGCCCAGTGTGCTTAGAGGAATGTGGCTGCACCTCACTGACGAGGCCCATAGGAGGCTGAAACGATCGTCTGGGGTTGTCATGTTCCTTGTTCAGAGGAGAATTGCCTGGTATTTCGGGGCTGGACTGACCTTACTTGGCGGGATCAGACTGATATACTTCAGGAAAGTTTTCTTCTGTGAAAAGCACACTGGTCTAAAAGAGGCTGCTTCCGGGTGGTAAATCGCCATAGAACAAGCCACTGAGCTGTTGTTCGTTCCTGGTAGAGCGCTTCTCTCTTTGTATGCAAATTATTATGACCCTGGGGAAGTCTCCCTATGGGTGATGGGGGAAACCAGACGTGGACTCCTTGCCCAGTGTGCTTAGAGGAATGTGGCTGCACCTCACTGACGAGGCCCATAGGAGGCTGAAACGATCGTCTGGGGTTGTCATGTTCCTTGTTCAGAGGAGAATTGCCTGGTATTTCGGGGCTGGACTGACCTTACTTGGCGGGATCAGACTGATATACTTCAGGAAAGTTTTCTTCTGTGAAAAGCACACTGGTCTAAAAGAGGCTGCTTCCGGGTGGTAAATCGCCATAGAACAAGCCACTGAGCTGTTGTTCGTTCCTGGTAGAGCGCTTCTCTCTTTGTATGCAAATTATTATGACCCTGGGGAAGTCTCCCTATGGGTGATGGGGGAAACCAGACGTGGACTCCTTGCCCAGTGTGCTTAGAGGAATGTGGCTGCACCTCACTGACGAGGCCCATAGGAGGCTGAAACGATCGTCTGGGGTTGTCATGTTCCTTGTTCAGAGGAGAATTGCCTGGTATTTCGGGGCTGGACTGACCTTACTTGGCGGGATCAGACTGATATACTTCAGGAAAGTTTTCTTCTGTGAAAAGCACACTGGTCTAAAAGAGGCTGCTTCCGGGTGGTAAATCGCCATAGAACAAGCCACTGAGCTGTTGTTCGTTCCTGGTAGAGCGCTTCTCTCTTTGTATGCAAATTATTATGACCCTGGGGAAGTCTCCCTATGGGTGATGGGGGAAACCAGACGTGGACTCCTTGCCCAGTGTGCTTAGAGGAATGTGGCTGCACCTCACTGACGAGGCCCATAGGAGGCTGAAACGATCGTCTGGGGTTGTCATGTTCCTTGTTCAGAGGAGAATTGCCTGGTATTTCGGGGCTGGACTGACCTTACTTGGCGGGATCAGACTGATATACTTCAGGAAAGTTTTCTTCTGTGAAAAGCACACTGGTCTAAAAGAGGCTGCTTCCGGGTGGTAAATCGCCATAGAACAAGCCACTGAGCTGTTGTTCGTTCCTGGTAGAGCGCTTCTCTCTTTGTATGCAAATTATTATGACCCTGGGGAAGTCTCCCTATGGGTGATGGGGGAAACCAGACGTGGACTCCTTGCCCAGTGTGCTTAGAGGAATGTGGCTGCACCTCACTGACGAGGCCCATAGGAGGCTGAAACGATCGTCTGGGGTTGTCATGTTCCTTGTTCAGAGGAGAATTGCCTGGTATTTCGGGGCTGGACTGACCTTACTTGGCGGGATCAGACTGATATACTTCAGGAAAGTTTTCTTCTGTGAAAAGCACACTGGTCTAAAAGAGGCTGCTTCCGGGTGGTAAATCGCCATAGAAAAAGCCACTGAGCTGTTGTTCGTTCCTGGTAGAGCGCTTCTCTCTTTGTATGCAAATTATTATGACCCTGGGGAAGTCTCCCTATGGGTGATGGGGGAAACCAGACGTGGACTCCTTGCCCAGTGTGCTTAGAGGAATGTGGCTGCACCTCACTGACGAGGCCCATATGAGGCTGAAACGATCGTCTGGGGTTGTCATGTTCCTTGTTCAGAGGAGAATTGCCTGGTATTTCGGGGCTGGACTGACCTTACTTGGCGGGATCAGACTGATATACTTCAGGAAAGTTTTCTTCTGTGAAAAGCACACTGGTCTAAAAGAGGCTGCTTCCGGGTGGTAAATCGCCATAGAACAAGCCACTGAGCTGTTGTTCGTTCCTGGTAGAGCGCTTCTCTCTTTGTATGCAAATTATTATGACCCTGGGGAAGTCTCCCTATGGGTGATGGGGGAAACCAGACGTGGACTCCTTGCCCAGTGTGCTTAGAGGAATGTGGCTGCACCTCACTGACGATGCCCATAGGAGGCTTGAACGATCGTCTGGGGTTGTCATGTTCCTTGTTCAGAGGAGAATTGCCTGGTATTTCGGGGCTGGACTGACCTTACTTGGCGGGATCAGACTGATATACTTCAGGAAAGTTTTCTTCTGTGAAAAGCACACTGGTCTAAAAGAGGCTGCTTCCGGGTGGTAAATCGCCATAGAACAAGCCACTGAGCTGTTGTTCGTTCCTGGTAGAGCGCTTCTCTCTTTGTATGCAAATTATTATGACCCTGGGGAAGTCTCCCTATGGGTGATGGGGGAAACCAGACGTGGACTCCTTGCCCAGTGTGCTTAGAGGAATGTGGCTGCACCTCACTGACGAGGCCCATAGGAGGCTGAAACGATCGTCTGGGGTTGTCATGTTCCTTGTTCAGAGGAGAATTGCCTGGTATTTCGGGGCTGGACTGACCTTACTTGGCGGGATCAGACTGATATACTTCAGGAAAGTTTTCTTCTGTGAAAAGCACACTGGTCTAAAAGAGGCTGCTTCCGGGTGGTAAATCGCCATAGAACAAGCCACTGAGCTGTTGTTCGTTCCTGGTAGAGCGCTTCTCTCTTTGTATGCAAATTATTATGACCCTGGGGAAGTCTCCCTATGGGTGATGGGGGAAACCAGACGTGGACTCCTTGCCCAGTGTGCTTAGAGGAATGTGGCTGCACCTCACTGACGAGGCCCATAGGAGGCTGAAACGATCGTCTGGGGTTGTCATGTTCCTTGTTCAGAGGAGAATTGCCTGGTATATCGGGGCTGGACTGACCTTACTTGGCGGGATCAGACTGATATACTTCAGGAAAGTTTTCTTCTGTGAAAAGCACACTGGTCTAAAAGAGGCTGCTTCCGGGTGGTAAATCGCCATAGAACAAGCCACTGAGCTGTTGTTCGTTCCTGGTAGAGCGCTTCTCTCTTTGTATGCAAATTATTATGACCCTGGGGAAGTCTCCCTATGGGTGATGGGGGAAACCAGACGTGGACTCCTTGCCCAGTGTGCTTAGAGGAATGTGGCTGCACCTCACTGACGAGGCCCATAGGAGGCCGAAACGATCGTCTGGGGTTGTCATGTTCCTTGTTCAGAGGAGAATTGCCTGGTATTTCGGGGCTGGACTGACCTTACTTGGCGGGATCAGACTGATATACTTCAGGAAAGTTTTCTTCTGTGAAAAGCACACTGGTCTAAAAGAGGCTGCTTCCGGGTGGTAAATCGCCATAGAACAAGCCACTGAGCTGTTGTTCGTTCCTGGTAGAGCGCTTCTCTCTTTGTATGCAAATTATTATGACCCTGGGGAAGTCTCCCTATGGGTGATGGGGGAAACCAGACGTGGACTCCTTGCCCAGTGTGCTTAGAGGAATGTGGCTGCACCTCACTGACGAGGCCCATAGGAGGCTGAAACGATCGTCTGGGGTTGTCATGTTCCTTGTTCAGAGGAGAATTGCCTGGTATTTCGGGGCTGGACTGACCTTACTTGGCGGGATCAGACTGATATACTTCAGGAAAGTTTTCTTCTGTGAAAAGCACACTGGTCTAAAAGAGGCTGCTTCCGGGTGGTAAATCGCCATAGAACAAGCCACTGAGCTGTTGTTCGTTCCTGGTAGAGCGCTTCTCTCTTTGTATGCAAATTATTATGACCCTGGGGAAGTCTCCCTATGGGTGATGGGGGAAACCAGACGTGGACTCCTTGCCCAGTGTGCTTAGAGGAATGTGGCTGCACCTCACTGACGAGGCCCATAGGAGGCTGAAACGATCGTCTGGGGTTGTCATGTTCCTTGTTCAGAGGAGAATTGCCTGGTATTTCGGGGCTGGACTGACCTTACTTGGCGGGATCAGACTGATATACTTCAGGAAAGTTTTCTTCTGTGAAAAGCACACTGGTCTAAAAGAGGCTGCTTCCGGGTGGTAAATCGCCATAGAACAAGCCACTGAGCTGTTGTTCGTTCCTGGTAGAGCGCTTCTCTCTTTGTATGCAAATTATTATGACCCTGGGGAAGTCTCCCTATGGGTGATGGGGGAAACCAGACGTGGACTCCTTGCCCAGTGTGCTTAGAGGAATGTGGCTGCACCTCACTGACGAGGCCCATAGGAGGCTGAAACGATCGTCTGGGGTTGTCATGTTCCTTGTTCAGAGGAGAATTGCCTGGTATTTCGGGGCTGGACTGACCTTACTTGGCGGGATCAGACTGATATACTTCAGGAAAGTATTCTTCTGTGAAAAGCACACTGGTCTAAAAGAGGCTGCTTCCGGGTGGTAAATCGCCATAGAACAAGCCACTGAGCTGTTGTTCGTTCCTGGTAGAGCGCTTCTCTCTTTGTATGGAAAATTCAATGTTCAGAATTATTAGATCCATTGAACTGTTAATCAGACTTTGTTGGTATATGGTGCAGAACTTGGTGTTATCTGAAAAGGTAGGTTGGACCGCATACCTCTAGGGATATGTTTGGTTCTGTAATACTCCGCCAGTGTTGCTGAGTGTATTTGCAGGTTCATAATTTTCTCCATCATCTGCACACCTGGACAGGCTTAGAAATAGAAAAAACAAATAATAGTGCAATAATTGTCCAACAATACATCATTGCTAAAAAAAACACAAAATTCTAAGCAATAGAAACCGGCATAGTAAAAATACATATGTATAATAATACAAGAAGTTATTATGGAAAAGTATATACTTAAATACTGTACACATGACTTTAAAGTGACATGAAACCCACAATTTTTTTTTCATTTTTCAGATAGAGAATACAGTTTTAAAAAAGTTTCCAGGGGGACCTTCTAGGCAGTGGCCATCTTAGGTCACAATATTTTGTGCTGCTTACTCACAAAACTATCACGCGTCAGTATATGGGGACACTTTTTTAACTTTAGAGAATAAACACAGCAACTCTATCCGTAGATAAATGCCTCTATTAGCCTTAGCGCAATCATTTTTTAAAACCGCACTAAGCGGTTGGTACTACCGTTAATACTAGAAGCAATTAATGGGGCCCAATATTTTGCCCGATATATTATTACAATTTGCATTCTAGCGAGCATTACCGACCACATTTAGCAGGACTGATTACGATCTATACACTAAGTACCTACCTATGACTCATATAGGCAAATCGGAAAGCCTTTATTATTATTATTATCAGGTATTTGTAGAGCGCCAACAGATTCCGTAGCGCTGGTATATAAGAGTGACACTGAGTGCTATTTAGGAGAGTAATGATACAAACTAATATACTTTTTGAATAATACCAACATATCCAATATACAACAGTGCCACAAGTGACTGCCTATACGCATACACTCATAATCCTATCTATTTGACATAAGGTTTTAACTTAGGAGACTTGTATATGTAATTCTCACTTGCAACATTGTGTTATTCAGCTTGACTATAGGAATTAGGTTATATAACTAACCACATGTTGTATTATTTAGCAAGCAGATATCGAACACAGAAGGATCATTACACGTGTTGAAGCATAACATACTATCTCTCCCTTATTCAATAACACCATTTTATTATTGATGATGAGCAACAGTCATTTATACCAGTAGCTACTGTTATTCAACAGCAATTTTTACCATAACAGACCAGTCACCACTGTCTTAGTGCTGTTGGCACTTGCGATTACAATTAACACATTACTGTTTAGTACTTTCCTATAGACCAGTTCAACATTTACTAGCTACACTGTAGTGACACTAATACAGGTATCCAGGATTTTTAAAATTTATATTAACCCACTGGAGCATACCACTTTGTGTCAACTCTCCTTTTATTTTTAATTATTTTTTCTTTTTCCATTTTTAACCAAGTTAATTAAAAGTTATGTATAACCACATTTACTTCTACCTTCCTTTGTAGTCTGGGCATAGAGTGCATTCTTTAGTGGAGATTTTTCTCTTCCTTTTCCACACTTTTTTTCCCCTTGTATTAAAGGGACACTAAACCCAAAAAAATTCTTTCATGATTCAGGTAGAGAACACAATTTTAAATAACATTCCAATTTACTTATATTATCTAATTTGCTTAATTATTTAGCTATCCATTGTTGAAGAAATAGCAATGCACATGGGTGAGCCAATCACATGAGGCATCAATCAGAAGCTACTGAGCATATCTAGATATGCTTTTCAGCAAAGGATATCAAGGGAATGAAGCAAATTAGATAGAAGTAAAATAGAAAGTTGTTTAAAATTGCATGCTCTTTCTAAATCATGAAAGAAAAAATTTGGATTTCATGTCTTTTTAATGTTGGCCAGCAGCCCTAATATTCCGGAATACAATCACACCTACCCCCCAGCAGGAGACTCCGGGTTCTTGCTGTATCGCAGCATTGATTATATGCTGCTTTTTGATCCTGTAGATTAAAGGGATGGTAAACTCACTATTGACCGAATATATGATCAATCTTGTTCATTCTTCTTAAATGTGCACACAAATGTTCACTTTATACATTATATAGCCATTTATTACAATGACATAATAAACATTACGTTAAATCGCCAACCCTCCGTGACGTCATATCCCTTTTGACGTCTTTTATCCAATCATCAAGCCATCGCAAGACAGGCTTACTTCAATGCAATTGGATTTGCGCATGCGCATTAACGCGCAATCCGAGCAATCCTAACATCGAGCGAGCAAACCCTCTGATGTGTACAGAGGGTGGAGACCAGATCAACGCAGACAAAGTTCAGTGAAACATCTAAGAGGGGCGGAGCGAGGCGGAGAGATGCGGCGCAACAAGGTTTTAATAATGCATTAAAAAAAACAATAATGAATTGATAATGCGGTTTAATACTTATTATATAAACTAATCTAAATATGTCATTTGCAATTAACAGAGTTTACCATCACTTTAATATAAGCTGTCTCATTCCTATGGCGTTCACTGAGCAAGGAGAAAGTGCTTGCGTTCCTGGAGGAACATTTTGCTACATTGAACTCACTGCTAGATCGCTGTTTGAAAAATGCTTAATCTTCCCTGATAATAAAAATAGAGACCAAACTTCCTCTTCACAAAACTAAACTTTAGCTATCGAGAGTGACACATGTTGTGGGCTCCTCCAGCTAATACTACTTTGTTTTAATTGTTTTGTTTTTTTTGTTTTTTTTGTTTTTTTTTAAATATTTTTCTTTATTAAATAGAAATTCACTGTACAGTAATATTAGAATAGCATTACAGCAAAGCATATCTTATAACAAAATTTAGCAATATGCATGGTGAACAGAAACATACATTTCACTTGTTGAAATAATCATAAATAGTATAACTGGTGTGTCAACAGTGTATATTCACATAGTAGCCAATATTGGAAAGCAAAGAAAAATCAGGTATCGGGCATTATTTGGCCCTAGGAAAGGGGTAAATAGAAAGTGAGCCACCAGGGCCCACGTACTAATTTTCCAGACAACTTGATAAATAAAGGTTATACACATCTCCCTCATATAGAAGGTAAAGAAGGAGATAAAGAGAAGAAAGAAGAAAGAAGAGGAAGAAAAAAAAAAAAAAAAAAAAAAGGGGGAGGGGGAAAAAGGAAAGGGAGCGGAACGGGGGAGAGACTGCATGAACTCTCTCCTCTCGTTTCAGGGGTAGATCGCGCTGCTGGTGGGTCTCATTCATCGGAGCTCAAACCAGTCAGACCACGTCTCCCAGTGAGAGTCCAGGGTATTGTTTTCACCGGCGACATATCTCTCCATGGTAGCGAAGTGATTTATCACATCACAGATCTCATTTAGATTTGGAGGCTCTGTTTGTTTCCAAACCCGAGCTATGCACAATTTAGTCGCTGCCAGGACGTAAATTAAGAACTTCTTGGTGTTCAAGGAAAAAAAGATCTCGGAAGAATATGGAGCAAAGCCATCCCAGGTGTCAGATGGACATCTAGGTTCATGGAGCTAAGTAATACTTCAACCTCTTTCCATAGGGAAGTGACCTTCGGACAACTCCACCACACATGAAGGTCGGAGCCCTCACAGTTACACTGTCTCCAGCACTCTCTGGTGGAGGACGGGTACATCGCTGCCAATCGAGTTGGGACTCTATACCACTTCAACACCCCTTTCATATATGTCTCAAAGACTGTGACACAGTGAAGCATCTTTTTAGTGAGAGTAATTGCATAAGCAAGGTCGCCCTGAGAGATGGAAATGTTGAGCTCACGACACCAGGCACGTATCTGCCATGGCACACCCGGAGTACAATCATTAAGAAGCGTGGTATAGTGGAACGAAATGGGACGGGATCTCAGTGCTCCTGTATACCACCTAGATTCCCATCCTGTTTTCTCTCTGAAGGAAGTCGTGGGGAATCTCCTTGCCTTGACAATACTGAGCACTCTGAAGCTCTCGAAGAACCATATCGGGTTTTCCCCTCCAGGTTCCGCTAGTTGTGAAGCCATTGTAAGAGTACCCGAGTGATACAAATCAGAAACCTTTGTGATGTCTTTGCTTTTCCAATAGTCAAAATGGATCTCCGGTGAGTTCCACAGTAGGCCCCTCAAGCTCTGAATAGGAGAAGGATAGGGTGAAACACCCTGTCTGTGGCGGAGCTCGTACCAGATACGTAAAGATTGATTGACAATGGGATTATTAATCCTAGCTAAGAGGTTCGCATGCTTGGGTACCCATATGGCATCTCGGAGGACTAGATCTACCGGCAGGGCTAGTTGTTCCAGGTGGTACCAGCCTGGTCTATCCGTCTCTACTCCCCATGCAGTGATATGAGTCTCGTTGCTTCATAATAGAGATATATGTCTGGAAACGCAACACCCCCCTTGGAGAAGGGTCTCTGGAGGATTTTATATGCAATTCGGGGAATCCCGCGTCCCCACACATATCGGAGGAAGATTCTATGGATCTGCTGAAGAATCCGATGAGGCACATTGAAAGGGAGGCAACGGAATAAATATAAGGCCTTCGGGAGGAGTGACATCTTAAGCGTGGCGACACGGCCTAGCCAAGAAATCTCACGATGGTCCCATGATATCGCCAGGGAATTAATTTCGTCCGTCAACTTATCAAAGTTGAGTTTGGTCATGGTGTCTACGTTGTCACTGAGCATTACACCTAAGTAAGTCAGGCATTCTGTAGACCACTGGAATTCAAATTCGTCCTGCAGTGCACGTAATCGCTCTGCGGTAATGTTCATGGCGTATGCTTCAGTCTTAGCTACATTAGACTTGTAGTAGCTATACCGGCCAAATTTGTCAATTAGGTCAAAGACCTTCGGGATCGAAGACTCCGGGTTAGTCAATAGAAGGGTCACGTCATCCGCAAAGAGGGCAATCTTTTCTTCGCGCGTCGGATATGGAACGCCAGTAATTCCATCTGACAGACGTAATGCTTGGGCAAAGGGTTCCATCACCAGGGAAAAGATTAAAGGAGAGAGGGGACACCCCTGTCTGGTGCCATTGGAGATATTTATTACCGGCGAACAGAAGCCTGGACCCATGATACGAGCGTGGGGGGAGGTGTAGAGGGCCTGAATGGCCAAGACGATTTGGGGAGGAAAGTTGAACACTCTGAGGACTTCCCATAGGTATTCCCACCATACCCTGTCGAAAAAGCTTTTTCGGCATCCAAGGACAGGGCAACCAGTGGGGTACCATTCCTTCGGGCATCTGAGAATATCGTAATTAAGCGTCTCATGTTGTCCGGCCCCTGGCAGCCTTTAGTAAAGCCTACCTGGTCCGACTGTATTAGGGAAGGTAGTAGGTTAACTAGCCTGTCCGCCAGGAGTTTCGAATAGAGTTCCGCTAGTTGTGAAGCCGTTGTAAGAGTACCCGAGTGATACAAATCAGAAACCTTTGTGATGTCTTTGCTTTTCCAATAGTCAAAATGGATCTCCGGTGAGTTCCACAGTAGGCCCCTCAAGCTCTGAATAGGAGAAGGATAGGGTGAAACACCCTGTCGAAAAAGCTTTTTCGGCATCCAAGGACAGGGCAACCAGTGGGGTACCATTCCTTCGGGCATCTGAGAATATCGAAATTAAGCGTCTCGTGTTGTCCGGCCCCTGGCGGCCTTTAGTAAAGCCGACCTGCTCCGACTGTATTAGGGAAGGTAGTAGGTTAACTAGCCTGTCCGCCAGGAGTTTCGAATAGAGTTTCATATCGACGTTTATTAACGAGATCGGGCTATAACTACCGCATAGCGTCGTATCTTTATTCGGTTTAGGAATAGCAAAGATTGACGCCTCAAGGTTTTCTCTCAATATTTGGCCATCTGATTTAATTTCGTTAAAAAGTTGTCCCAGCACCGGAATCAATAATTTCGAGAATCTCTTATAGAAGGCACCAGGGAAACCATCCGGACCCGGGGCCTTATTATTTTTCAAATTCTTGAGAAGTAGTGAAATTTCACTATCAATGAACGGTGTTAGGAGAGACTCTCCATCTTCTTCCGAGAGTGTCGGTAGACCGAGGTCTCTAAGGAAGTCGCCAATTTCCGTGATCGAGGCAGATCTAGGGAGCTCACTTTTGGAAATGTTATATAATTTATCATAGAACATAGCAAAAGCTGATCCAATGGCAGCTAGGGCATAAACTCTCTTTCCATCTTGTGTGATGTAAGGTATTCTTGCTGTAGCTGTTCACTTTCTCAATTTACCGGCTAAAAGCGAATCCGCCCTATTACTTTTGTGATATAGAAGTTGTTTGAAAACTGAGAGGGCATTTTGGATTCTCTGTAATTCCAGCTCCTTGATCTGACTTCTCAGACTCTGTACCTTAATAGAGAGTGCCTGAGTGGGGTTTTGTCTATTTAGTGTTTCGGCCACACGGAGATCACAATGGAGTTTACCCAAGGGAGCCCCCTTTGTACGACATAGTTCTGCCACCTTAGTAATACAGAAACCTCGTAGGTAAGCTTTCAGGGCCGCAAATCTAATCTGGTGGGACGTTTGTCCCTCTCGATTGTCTTGCAGGAACTTAATGATTTCATCCTCGAGCGCCAGTAGGAAGGAGAAAGGAGGTATCCTTCCACAAGAACCGATGAAACCTCCAATAAGGCCTATCTATAGACGCCCTCGGGCCATATACCTGGAATGTGACGGCGTCATGATCTGACCAAGTACAATAGTGTATACGCGCCTCATTAATAGAGTTCAGCGTCCATGAATCAACAAAAAAATAATCGAGTCTGGAGTAGGACCTATGAGAGGCTGAGAAGTATGTGAAATCTTTCACTTCAGGGTGGTGTGCACGCCATACATCAAAAAGAGAGTGTTGTGCAATCAAATGTTGAAACTTCGGGGCCACCGATATGGTGTAAGAATCAATCCGTTTATTGGAAGGGATTTTCTTGTCTAGGAGAGGATCCCAGACAAGGTTGAAATCACCCCCTAGGACCAGGGTGCCTTGTTTCAGTCTATCAACTAAGAGGAGAGTCCTTTTCAGGAAGGAAACCTGTCTTTGGTTAGGACTGTATACATTAACTAGAGTGAACAATTGTTCATTGAGTTTCCCTATCAAGATAAGGAAACGACCCTCCTCATCCCTTTCCGCATGAATCAAATGGAATGCAACCCTTTTATTAATCAGGATAGAAATGCCTCTCGTTTTGTCTTTGTAGGTAGAATTGAATATTTCAGAGTAATCTGAGAACTTGAGTGTAGGCATATGTGCAGTCGACCAATGAGTCTCTTGCAAGTAGACTACATCAGGATTGTGAGATTTAAGAAAGTTTCTTAACAGACTGCGCTTGTTAGGGGAGTTCAGACCCTTCACATTCAGAGTGAGGAAGGTTAGCGCCATAGTAGGCTTACTTCAATTTTGCAACGCTTAGGAAAGGGAGGGAGAGAGAAAAAAAAAAAATGGGGGAAGGGGAAAGACCCCAAGGTGGGGAGAGAGAGGGGAAAGCAAGGGGTAAGAAAAAAGTAGAGTGCAGAGGAAGATGTGTTATCCAAGAGCTAGACCTCTTCAAGGAGTGAGGGACCAGCCAATGGAGTACTGACCAAATGTGAAACTACGTCTGGACACTATCTAATAATGTAGGGAAACAAGGTAGAAGTTTAGAATCTGTGTTCACGTGTTTACAATGTAAACTACAATTCTGGGGGGGGGGGGGGGGCGAGAACCCGTTGGATGGGGTTACTTAAGTTTTTAAGTAGATAATCGTGGTAGCCAGCAGCTACAGGGTACTTAACATAGTTGTATTCTAAAACTTCCTGACAAAAACATTACTAAGAGATAAGAAACAATTAACTAGTTAAATGAGGGGCATGGGGGGGACAATCAATATGCAATAATATGCCCGGACCCATGTTTGTGGCGGGAAACAGCCTGGGGGGCTTGTCGTGATGGATATAGAGGTTTACTAGGCTAATTAAACACATAGGTTAAGTAATTTAGGCAGGAGTGAGTAAGTCATGACCTATGTCTGAATGAACTAACAGTCATAATTCTAGAATAAACAATTACTAGTTGGTGTACAATAAAATAAACAGAGAAAACATATGACTGTACCTCCTACGTAAGAGCAAAAACACATACAAGCCAATGCATTACAACCTAGAGAAGAAAAAAAAAGGGGGGGGGAGGGAGGGAGGGGAAGGGGCTACTCTCTGAGGGTGCCACACATGATAGACATTCAAACCTTGTCAACTGTGGGGTGTTGGTATATCCTACATATGCAGCATCTTATGAGGAAGCTTAAAGACATGGTCTATACATCGATAATGGGGGGCAGGGGGGAGGAAGAAAAAAAAACAAAACAAAAAAACAATTCTCTCTTTTTTCTTTCCCTTTTTGACTTAAATTCAAACCTTGGCATTTAAATTAGAAAATGAGGTACATCACATCACAAAAAAGAAGAGCTTGTACATTTCTCTATACATTTCTTCCCCCCCTGACATTCCCCCCGCACCCCTCTCCCCATAACCCGATGAATCTCAGATCCCGGGGAGTCATTAGGGTCCATGGACTGGTGAGGCACTGGACAAGGTCCCAAAGTATAATACCAGGGGGTTTCTATGTCCAAAGATAAACAGTCTATGGAGTTGTAGGCCACCCTGTCAGGAAAAAAAAAACATGGATCCAAGCAATAACATAACAGAAGAAGATACAGTCCCCCCTTTACCAACTAGGATACTTATCGTCCTGGGTTAATCAGTCATTCAGAATCTGGAACAGGAGACTCCGGCCGGAACAAACCAGCCGTGGAAGATGAAGTAGGATCGGAAGGTAAATTAAAGGCAAAAGGTGATGTCTTATGGGTAGGTGATCTCTGTGGTAGAGGTTGCCACTCAGAAGTGTAGACTGGGATTTCAGTGGGGCAGTCAGTGGAGTTGCAGTAGGCCTCTCCCCTGGAGGTGGAGGGTGACCCCTGGACCCCGGTGTGTGAAGTAGATCCCATTCTTTGAGATACTGACGGGCCCTATCCGGGGTGTTAGCAGCCAGAAGGTGGTTATCTTTGTGGATGAGGAGCTTTGTTGGGTATCCCCATCTGTATTTAATTCCCTGCTGTCGGAGGATTTTAGTAACCTCTCTAAATGTGGCTCTCTTTTGGATAGTAAACTGAGAGAGGTCTGGGAAGACTTGAATGTCCCTGAATTTTTTGGGTAAAGCTGGGTTGGAAAACATCGCCTTGGCAATCTGCTATTTATACGTGAAGAAATGGAAGCGGGCGATCACATCTCTGGGCTTTTCAGATGGAATATTTCGCCCTCTAGGTAGCCTGTGGACTCTGTCAAGCAGATTTTCATTGGGCAGTTGTGGTGATTTGAGGTGGCCACAGAATTCGGCTAAGAAAGATTCTAAGTCGGCAGCGGGGATTTCCTCAGAGATTCCCCGGAATCTGAGGTTGTTGCGGCGGGAACGATCCTCAATGTCAGCCATCTTTTCTTCTACTGTGTCTAGCATATCAACCACTACATGAGAATGGTTAGAGAGATGCGCCTGTTCTACCGCCAGATCTTCCTGTTTTTGTTCCAAGGCCTCAACTTAGTAAGAGAGTCTTGCAGGTTAGTGATTTTTTGGGTGATTATGTTGACAATTTCAGATGCCATAGTAGATTGAAGTTCTCCTGTTGTCTGAGAATACTGATCAAAAAGCTCACTTTCGGTGGGTGGAAGAATATTCAAGGACTCTGAACTTAGCTGTCTGTCCACATGAGATTTAGGCTTAAAGTGATCAGACATGGACTTTTTATATTCAGCTTGGTTTACAGTCTTTCGCCTAGAGCCCAGTGGCATGATATATAAACGTTTGCGGGTTCTTCCCGTTCAGGCTGTATAAAGTATATAGAATTATAAGTGAGCAGAGACCCAGGACTAAAGTAGTTGTCAGATGTGGAAGTTTAAGACATATTAGAAAGGAAGAGGGACCGGGCCCTCTTAACTATTTCCCCCTGTCGCCAGACTGCCTGCAGGTTTACATAGTGGAGACTATGAGGGCTTTTTGGCCCTGCTTAGGGAATTTATAAACTGTCCAGAAGAATTGTATACTTATGGCATAGGGTCCACACCTTCAGTATGTAGTTGTTGAAAATTAATTGTTGTTAACAATCTTCACACAGGATACAGTTATATAGCACCACTACCAAAGGAGAACAGCTTAGAAATCAGGGCTGTATTCAATTTACGGTAAATACCAATCCAACTTTTTATCTCTAGTTCATAGGTGAAGAGAGAAACACAGTAAATACCAATCCAGCTATTGCCTATGAAACAGTATCTGCAGCTTGTATGTAATTGAATGAGCACCCACGCAGAGAAAACACATGTGGGGCAGTGGCATATGTTGATCTATAAAAGTCCTTATGAGTTAATTTCTATAGCCTATGGTACTAAAAAGGACAGTATACTGTATTGATGGTAAAAGCCCAGGTTGAATTACACTTATATCAGAGGCTAACAACTTTCTACTCACATACTGCCACGTGGGATGTTGCTGATTGCACTATGGCTGCCCAACTTCTGGAAAGAGAAAAAGGAGGATTGTCCATCAGTGTTTACCCTCTCCTTTAGGGTGTATGTTGATCCGGAGGAGTAGTCAGAGGGTTTACTGGTGCTGGGAGAGTTTTTGCACATGTAGGCCCAAAACGAGTGCCGATGTAGGCCGCAGCCGCGGCCTTTCCTGTGAAACGTTCCGGTACTCCCAGGCGGCCAAGATTTGCGCTTCCAGATGTCCGAAAAAAAAGGTAAGGGGCAACTCCAGATGACCCCACAAATTGTCTGAGGTGGTTTGTGGGCAGTTTCGCTGCTCTTAGCTGGTGGAAAAGTCCCAAATACACTTTTTTAGAAGCAGAGCTCTGTCTCTGCACGTCTTGCCAGTTCAGCTGCTGGCTCCGCCCCCCGTTTTAATTGTTTTTAATTAAAAAAAAAAAACTATTTTAACACACCTGCGTAGATTGAATGCTGATGTCGCCCTTTTGCAGGAGACACATTTAGGGGACGAGGAACATGAAAAGCTGAGATCAGATTGGGTAGGGAGGATTTTGTATTTATCACATAACTCCTGTAGCAGAGGACTAGCTATTCTACTTGGCAAATGCCTACAGGTTGACATTCTCAATACAGTTGCTGATCCAGAGGGCAGATTTCTTATTACACAGATTTCCATAGATTCCACAAATTACACCCTATGTAACATCTATGTGCCCAATCACAAGCTGTTTACATTTTGGGAAACTTTAACATATACCCTAGCCCCATTTATGGGTCCGAATTTGATAATCGGAGATGATTTTAACCTATCCCCACAACCTCTTTTGGACAGGACTTGGGTGCAGGGGGTCCCAGTGGCCAGCAGATTATGGAATTATAAAGGGAAGTTTGAAAAAAGAGTGTTTGATTTACTTGCTAATTCTTTAGCTGTAGTGGACATCAGGCGTAGGAGACATCCTGAAGGTAGAGACTATACTTGCCGGTCTCAGGCTAATGCTTCATTATCCCGCATAGACCTATTCCTGGTGGCAGACGCTCTTACCACACGGGTGGAATCGGAGACCATATATTGTGGTTTCTGATCACGCTCCGGTAGAGATTATTTTGGGCAATGCTCATAAGAGCTCTACCAGGAACACCGTGCGTTTTCCCTCATACCTAGTTACCTCTGAACCCTTCCAAAAAACACTTATACATGCTTGGAATGACTATAACACCGACAACCTAGAACATGTTGCCAATCCCCAGTTGTTCTGGGAAACAGCAAAGGCAGTACTCACAGGCCATATCATAGCATACATAGCGGAGCTTAAGTGTAAAACCCACTACATGCATAACACCTTACAGACTACACTGGGCCAAACCTATTTAGCATACTGCACCCATAGGTCGCGCGACTTGTATGATAAATATATTGCGGCTAAACTGGAACTAGACGCTTTTGTTAGGCAAAAGACAGCTGTCGGACTATTAAAAATGTTGAGTAAATTCTATCGTTTTGGTAATACGGCGGGGGGACTGTTGGCCACCCTTGTGAGAGCTCAGTGAGCCAAGAAAGACATTGCAGCGCTCAGATTCCAGGGGAGGATGCATAAAACCCCCTCAGAGCTGGCTCGCTGCTTGGCGACCTACGGCGGTGACAGGGGAACCAGGAGGCCTTCCTGTTATCTTTCGATGCAGAGAAGGCCTTACACCCTAAAACAATTTCATTTTGAAGGCCCCTTCCTTAATTTCTTAGGCAAAATTTATTCTTCCCCAAAGGCAAATATATTGGTTAATGGACTCCTTTCTCCTACCGTCACTCTTCAAAGGGGAACACGTTAGGGTTGCCCGCTATCCCCCTGCTCTTTGATTTGGCTTTGGAGCCACTCGTCCTTAAACTGAAACATACATATCCGGGAATGCTACTGAACAAGCATAGTGTACATATGGCATTATATGCCGATGATATGCTCCTCTTCATCACAGACTCCGCTTTGCATGAACCTAGGATCATCGTTTTAAATATTTTTGGTGACTTTGCAGGATACAAGATCAACATGTCCAAATCTGAACTCTTATGACTAACCGATCACAAGTCTGATGGATTCCTTTACCCTTTTACTGTACAGCCGGACACCCTGACCTATCTGGGAATTGAACTTCATCGCAACCCGCGACAGTCTCAGCTTAAAGCCTGGACCAAACTCCCCCTAGGTTTATCCGGTCGAATTAACCTTGTAAAAAATGTCGATTCTGCCTAAGTTGTTGTATCCTCTGCTGATGTTGCCCTTTCTTATCACTAGGGGAGATTTTATGACAATAAATAAGGCAATGCAATTATTTATCTGGAAAGGGAAAAGAACACGTATTGCCGCCTCAAAACTATATCAGTCATATCTTGGTGGAGGCGTAGCTCTTCCAAACCTAAGGTGGTACAACTGGGCTGCAATGATACGGTTGACAGTGGCAGCTCTGCTCGGCACACTTCACTAACTCCTCGCTGGAGGGGACTATGGTGGCGCCACATTCCTTAGCATATCTCCCTTACATTCCATTTCGAGACCTCCCAGTAGAAATTAAGCATAACATAATGTACAAAGATATATTGAAAGCTTGGTGGTTGGCCCTTAGATATCTGGGCAGAGGATCCCCCTCCCCAAGGTTCATTCCACTGATGGGAAACTAGGACTTCCCAGCCGGTAGCGAATCAGCTCCATTCCAGATATGGAAAGCAATGGATATTGACTCCATCAGCGTTTTCCTGGACCCCTTGTCCCATACTGTCAGATCCTTTCAGGACCTACGATGTGAATTTGGCTTGCCTAACATTTTTACGCGTATCTTCAGTTTCAGACACTACACAAACACACTTATAGCCAAAGACCCTGATTTTTGGAGTCTCTTCTCCTTCGCGATTATTCATACAGCCTTTAAATTAGGTAGGTTTTCCATGTCTCCGATCTACCAGGGACTGCTCAGACGCGCAGCAGACTCAAGTATGGTGGATATTACGGCTTGTATAAGAGGTGAGGGCATAGACGACATTACTCCTGACGACATTAAAAATAGCTTGATTCTGACCAAAAAGGCTAGCCTGGTGATTCCACACAGAGAAATTCAGACTAGACTACTTAATGGCGACTATATTACACCGGCACGCTTGGTACACTGGAACCCTGCATGTCCTAACAGATGTATTAAGTGTTCTCTGCCCAAACCCACAATTAGCCACTATTTCTTTGACTGCCCGTGTGTCCGGCAATTTTGGTACCAGATACAATACTGGATCAAAGTTACTCTGAAAATTGATGTAACCCTAAACTTGGATGGGAGGGAATGAGTGGCACCATACGGGTTATGCTTACCCTGTGCATTCTTCTGGCCCATCAATGTATTCTGACCCTATGGATTACCATCAAATCCCCCTCCATATCTCAGTTTAAACACCGTTTCCTCAGACAACTTTTTGTAGAACAGCTTGACACCAAATTGAACACAAAATGCAGATTGAAGTCTGTAATAATCTGTTTATAATTACTTAAAACTGGCAAACAGATTAAGTGTAGCTGAATGACTGAACACCAAAAGATATGAACCTGAACAATTGGTAATCAAATCAACAGCAGTTAATACAGAAAAGAACCAGCAATGGAATATATATATATATATATATATATATATATATATATATATATATATATATATATATATATATATATATAACTGTTTGAATATATATATAAATGGTAGAAACTGATTATAAGTAAAGTCAGAGAGCAGAGTTCTTCCAAGTATATTCAACACTGGAGAGTAACAGGTTAATGCTTGCAAGCTGCAGTTAAATGTTAAGTATAGTCTCAGGGTGGAGTACAAGCAAGTTAAGTGAGACACAGGCAGGCAAGCAGACACAGTTGAAGGAAGCAGCTTAATGCAGTTAGTGGATTAGCAGATAAATATGAAACACACTGAGAGAGACAAGTATACTCCAAACATGAGCTAAAGTACTTGCGTGACAAATCCCAGGTAGGTGGTATCCAAGTAGATGCGGTTGTTACGGAGATGAAATAGCAAACAGAGCAGCAGAGCGTGCAGGTGAGAGCTGCGTGAGCAGTATGCAGCGTGTGATCCTCAGCGTGGAAATGAGCGAAGGGATATGCCAGTAAGGTAGATCCGGATCCTCATACCAAGAATAGTCCGTAGACAGCGGAGCAAGGTGTAGTTGAAAAGCACAATGAAGTGAAGAGGGCTAAGGGTACAAATAGTCACAAAGGTTCCAGTATAGGAATCAAAGGAATATCAATTGTTACAAAAATAAGGACTTGAGACAAAGTGACTGAGTAGCCAGAGAGGAACTCAGAGAACACAAAATAATCAAGCAATGTGTACAAGGGGAAGTGAAGTTATAAAGGCTAAAGGGGTGGAGCCCAGTTAAAGGGACATTACAAAGTCATTCTTGAATAAATGGCGGTGCTTTGTGCAGACTCTCCCCCTCACGTTGCAGCACCATATATTACAACCATTTTTACAACATGAACTGTTTTTAGAGGCATCCCTCAGGGGAGATTGGAATACTCAAGATTTTGAACAGGGTAACGTAGTACAGTCCGGTGGGTGGGAAGAGGCTCTGATTGAAGGTTAACATTTCTGGCATTTTAGAGTGACTGAATACGGGTGCTGCAGAATGTCTTGGATGGCAGAATCTGAGGAGTGGAGGGAGCCTTTCCCGTCTCCTTTCTACTTTGCTATGTTTATTTTCTCTACTCTGATACTGTAGTTTTTGCACCTGGGTGATAAATATTTGGGGGCAATGTGTTTTGTTAATTGTTTGTTACTGTTACTGTTGTTGTTTATTTGGAAAATGTGAAAATGTAAGTTGGTATTTGGTGTTTTACAGGGACTTCTTTACCTGATAATCTCAACAAAAGCTGCTGCTAACCAGAAGATATATACACTTCTAAAGACTGTCAATCATTGTCACATCTTTATTCTTGAAATGATATAACCTGTGAATGTAATATTCTGCCGGGAAGGCTATGTATAACTATTGTTTATCCATGTGAACCCAAATTAAAAAAAAAAAGAATTTGAAAAAAAATAAAAAAAATTAAGCTAGTAGCATTAGTTTTCCTGTTTAATTTAGCAGGCCATCATCAGCATCCAACTTAGACACCTGATACTGTTCCTGCAAGCGGGAGGGAAGGGGAGGATAGCCTTACACATATGAGTCATGTACTCCAGTTGCAATTTGACACTGTTGGTTTCTATAGGCCCTCTCAGCGCTTGTAGTGACGTATACGGAACTCTCTTTCCGTGTGTTACTAGAGGCAACACAGAACCGTAACCGCATAAATCAACTATGGAAGATTACGGTACTCCTATTCATTTGTATGATACAAAACATCTAGTACAAAGTATCAGTACAGTTATATTTAGACGAATTGATAGTTATTCACTGCCACTTAGAGGCCCGTGAAAAATGGACACGCTCTCAATCTGGTCCTAATAAATGCATTGGTAGGTAAAATATCTCTACCCTTATCAAGAGATCTTTGGGGTGAATGAAATGATATTTTATCACATATGGATTTTGTATCCAGTACTTCAGGATAAACGATGTTCATAATTAAAGTGAAAGAAAAGGTGATCTGATATAAGTTAAATAATCAACATCAATAGGACACCCTAAAATTATGTATAAACACAAGAAAATCTTGCTTGAATATAAACATAGGAAATTCTATTTGAATATCAACACAGGTAACTTTATAGGTTATATATATAATACAAAACTATTCTGATATGATACTCCAATGTGGTTAACCTTTACAGTTGTAATTGTATAATGCCTTTAAAGGTAATAGTAAAGATCATTATTGGAGTTTTATTTAAAGTTATAATTTTAGAAATAGGTGGACCACACCCCCACCAGTGTGAAAGGGATCAAATAAACTCACTCACACCTGATGGGTGTGTTTGTCAATAGCAGACAGGGATTGGCCCACTGCTGTATCTAAGCCAGAGCTCTTAGTTTATGGACAGAAGCCTGATAAAACAGACGATGGTCTGAGAAACGAGTTATATTTTGTTCCTTTTATGTATCAGAGTCATATGGTTGACATCTGATTTTTATTGCCATTAAATTGTGGTATTTTATAATAATTTCACTGAGAGTCTGAGCTTGTTTTCATCCATTGAGGACATCAAGGATACCGGCACTAATGCTGAGACAGTGAGCTGGGACACTGAAATCTCCCAATCTGCCTACAATTGGGTGCTGCTCCACTTGTGAGTATTTATTTTTCATCCCATATATATCAACGAACTGCATCACACTAGGAGGTGCCTTTGTTTTGTGATTCTGTTCACAGAGAAAAGTTTTTATTTGGCAAAGAGCTGACTCCTGATTTGGGTGTGATCAACACAGAAGGTGCTGCAGATTTAACACAGCAGGAACATTTATATTAAGAGGACATCTACTCTTTTTGGATCAATCTAAGGACTGGTATCTATAAGACATGTGCGATTCGGTTCAGTCCGAATCGGAATTCAGACGAATTTTGCCAAATTCGGAATTCGGATCGATTTAAATTTCCGAATTGCGGCAGTGCCGAATCTACCGAATAAATCTGAATCGATTCGAATTTATTCGGATGGATTCGGATGGCCATGTATTACACTAGTATTGTATAGTATACTAGTGTAATACACAGCACATCCCACTTAACAGTGCCGAAATTCCCAAAAATCCGAATCGATTCGAACCGAATCGAACCGAACCGAATTTCACACGAATCCGAAAGAATCCGAATGAATCCGAAACGAATTCATTCGATTTCTTCCGAATTCGAATCGATCCGAACCGAATTTTTTGCGGCTGCACATGTCTAGTATCTATCTTTAGAGACTTAACCACGTCTTTACAGACATTTATCAGCACTGGTATATCATTAATGTTATATGTATAACATCACATTTGTTCCTTAGGTTTTTAATTTCCTATTTGGGCTCAATCCATACTAGCATTATAAACTTTGAGATTTTATTAATATAAGAATTCTCTTGGTTATAGTGTTGTATTAGCAACTGTCTTTTGTGTCCCATAGAGTTGACACTTAGTGTGATCAGCAAGTCTTTTTTGTTACCTGTAGTAGTTTTCCTGTTTAATTTAGCAGGCCATCATCAGCATCCAACTTAGACACCTGATACTGTTCCTGCAAGCGGGAGGCTGTGAGCTGATACACCGTAAGATATCAGTCTGCATCTATAAGCACATCTCACTATTATTACTGGTCCCAGACCAGAATACAGGCCAGGGGAAAATATTGCAGTGCTGCTTGCTTTTCTAATCCTGAAGGGGAGTGAAGGATGGGGAGATGGTCTGCAGATTGGGGCAGAGAGGGAAATGTCCCCAAAAGCCATAGCTCCTTACCTGCAGTGCAGAGTAGACTGGGTGAAGGCTGAAGCTTGCTCCTGGGGCCTGAAAGATCAGAAGTAGGCAGGCTAGTCAGCACTGGGGCTGGGAGTGGCAGGCTTGGTCAACTAGTAGTTCCTGCAATGCTCCCTTGGGTGTCTGCAGCCCAGAGTTCCTCTTCCAAGTAGTTCCCGCACACAGATTGTCAGAAAGAGTGCTTCTCTTACACTAACAGTGGCTAAAGGCATGGCCCAATGAGGCAGATATGATAGCTTCCTCGTCTGGGGCTTTTTCATGATTGGCCTAAGTATGTCATATGACATCTGACCTGTCAGACAGTGGGTCCACGCTCCATCCAGCACCATCTAAAGAGTTTAACAATCAAGGAAAGCTTAGCTCATTACTGCCTCTCTCCCTGTATTTACAGCGAAAATTTGGTGAATCCTTTTTATTATTTTCCTTTTAATTAAAGATTATTTTCTTTTATGACAAGTGAGGCTCTGCAAGTTCCTGCCCTTACCCACAAGTGACTGTAATAATATCAGCATCCAGTCCAGACCCAAAAAAGGCACCCTCTGTAGCGCATCAAAACTCTGTTTAGGATTAGAAATAGGCTCAGTGTATGAGGTACATAGCTGAGCAGACACACACCCATCTGAGAATCCTTATGAAGCAAACACAAACTAGAAGGGGTAGAAAATAAGAGGATCTCCCTTCTAAAAGGTCAGCTTACGGAGGCCTGAGCTGCACTAGTTTGTTCTATAGTAAAAGTAAGGAAGAAACGTAAAGGATTACTGATTTGTGTGTGTGTATTTAACGAATATAAATACGGTATTGTGATGATTATACTATTCACTTACTTTCACTGTCCAACAATGTCTGTAACATAGTAAAAATGATTTTATAATGATGTAATTCAAGCCAACCCACTAATATGGGCTGTACAATCATTATGTTTCATACTCCAATCAGCTGACGTTTCCATGAATATAATTAAAATGCATTTTCGTCAGACCGGCAATATTGTGAATGCGCAGTTTATTAGTTGAAGCTGCTGCTGCCTGAAACCTTTTATTCATTATTGATTTCAACAATAACTTGCTTGTTAAAACTAGAGAGATTCTCACAGCGCACAGCACTTACCTTGACAGCGCAGCTCCCTCTAACACTTTTCTTTCAATCGAATCAGTGACTGACGTATTCATTGATGTAGCTGATGCTTGCACAGGCACATTGCGGCTATATGCCGCCATATTCCTAACTGGGTTGTCAGCCAGGATAGGACTACTGGAACAAGTACCCCCAGAGGAAGTATGGAAAATAATAAATTGTCAAATAACGATTGCAGCGAAAAGGGACATATTTGAAACAAAGGGACATATTTATAAAGGCTCGCCGGAAACAGAATTTATGAAGCAGCGGTCTAAAGACCGCTGCTCCATAACTTGTCCGCCGCTCTGAGGCTGCGGACAGAAATCAACCCCCCCTGCTAGCGGCCAATTGGCCGTGAATCTGCAGGGGGCGGCATTGCACCAGCAGTTCAAAAGAACTGCTGTTGAAATTATAAATGCCGACAGCGTATGCTATCGGCATTTATCGATGTGCGGCAGACATGATCCGCTACTTCGCATCATGTCCGCTCGCACATTGATAAATATGCCCCAAAGAGTACATTGACAAGTGTATTGTTTAGCTGCATTTATTTGGTTAATGCAAAGTTTTTTTTCACTTCAGTGTCCCTTTAAGTATCACAGATAGACTGAAGCAAATAAGTAGAAAAGCACATCGATAGTTAACCCTGAAGGAAAGAAAACAACATTTTACTGCATGGCTGATAACTCCTGGTCTACCCCTCTGATCGACAGGGTACTATGAGGAAGAACAGTGCCTCAGATTTTAATGGTATCTGAACTAGAATGCACAGGTGAATTAACCAGCTTATGGGTGAGAGCAGGTTAGTAACTATGGCTACTGATCAGCTATTTCACATGGCTCTAATTCAGATATGAAAATCTGGCCTGTTAGGGGTACTTGAGGGACTGGAGTTTAAGGGACAGTAAACACCAGAATTTTTGTTGTTTAAAAAGGTAGATAATCCCTTTATTACCCATTCACCAATTTTGCATAACCAACACAGTTATAATAATATACTTTTTACCTCTGTGATTACTGTGTATCTATGGCTCTGCAAACTGCCCCTTATTTCAGTTCTTTTGACAGACTTGCATGTATAGCCAATCAGTGCATGCTGAGCTTCACGTGCCTGAGCTCAATGTTATCTATATAAAACACATGAACTAACGCGCTCTAGTGGTAAAAAAACTGTCAAACAAGGCTGGATTGGCCTACCAGGATACCAGGAGATTTCCCGGTGGGCTGCAGCAGCTGGGGCTGGAAAACTACAATTTAAAGGGGTGATGAATGGATGCAATTGGGTCGCATGGTGCCCATGTATAATAAATCTGGCATTTTTATTTAATGCAAGGTAATATCATTTAATTCTGAAAAATATATAGGGGGAAGGAGTATCCCAGTAATCCCCTTTGAGAAAAATGGAGGGGGGGTGCATTCTACCGATTTAACGGAAAATAGGGCTGGTCTTCGAATTTTTCCAGGGCTGCTTTTCATTCCCAGTCCGGCCCTGCTGTCAAAATGCTTTCAGATTAGAGGTGGCCTTCAAGGTCTAACAAATTAGCATATATACCTCCTAGATTTAGCTTTCAACTAAGAATACCAACAAAGCAAAATTGGTAATAAAAGTAAATTGGAAAGTTGTTTAAAATTACATGCCCTATTTAAATCATTAATTTTTTTTTTCACTTGACTGTCCCCTTAAGAAACACTAGGTCAGCAGGACCACTCTCAAAAACGAGTAGATCTGCATTTCACTTTCACCTCACTCCTCATTAAGGAAGCAAAATAAAATGACTGAGGATCATGGGAAGTGGGTGGGATTTAAAGCATGGATCAAATGTGAATTTTCATAGTATTTTCCATCTCTTTGATTGTTGACTGTTTACCTGAATATATGTGATCTTAGGAAATCTACCTCTTGCTCAGTGAGAGATATGATGCCTCCCATGTGTATTGGAGCTTGTACAGTAGCACAAAAACTAAATGCACCACTGAGTAGGTCAGATACTGAATTGTTTACACAAAAAGGCAGGTGAAATGTTTTGCAAACATTATTTTCCAAAACACCTCCAAATCTGCTCACTCATCTGCCCTTTTGGAAACCAATTACAAATTTCTTCTTAGGTGGTACCTTACCCCTCACAGGCTAAAATATATTTTTTCAGAAGCATCTAGCCGATGCTGGAGACAATGTTCAGAAGAAGGCACACCATACCACATTTGGTGGACATGCCCCAAAATAGTGAAATTCTGGCAAGATATCAATCAGACTATGAGTAAACTCCTAAATCATGACATACCTCTAGATCCCATAATATACTTATTTCATGTTATCCCTAAATTATCCTTTAAACACTATGCATCACTTCTTCAACTAGCCAAATGCAGTGCTATGCAAGTGATCCATAGATTGTGGAAGCCTGACTCTCCCCCCACATTTTCTATGTGGATCTGTCCTTAGAAAGATATTTGTATTACACTAATGGAAAACTAGAGTACTACGCCGAACTATTGTTCGTTTGGGAATCCCATTTCCAGCTCAGATAGAAGTAATGAGACTCTTAACTATCCCTATGATATGAAATGTCAGATATTTTCTCTGGGTCCTTACCCCCTCCCCGCCGCCCACCCTCTTTTTCCTCCTTTCTACATGTTAAAAGAGACACATGCATCTGTTTACAAGTAACATGTTATGTATACCAATTAATATATGTTGAAATGTTTATGTATGAAACCGCAGACTGTCATTTCGCAAATATTGTATTTTCATCTCTGTTGCTGATATTGACTGTTTCAATGGTCTCGTTTATTATATATTGATTTATCGATCAAATGCCTCGAACATGGACTTCACAAAACAGCAAAAACTGAATCCAAGGCAAAAAAACGAGGCCATAACACACTTATGTTGTAAATTTTCTTTATTGTGCTGTTAAATTTTGACATAAATAAAAGATTGAACAAAAAAAATAAAAAATAAAGGCCCAGATTACAAGTTTTGCGTTAGAGGCTGTGCGGTGCTAACGAGCAGTTTTCCCTCACCGCTCACTTACATGCAGCGCTGGTATTACGTGTTTTCAGAAACCCGTCGTTAAAAGACAATAAGTGAGCGTTGAGCAAAATTTTGCTCATTACCGCACTCCAATACCAGCCCTGCTTAAGTCAGCGGTTGAAAAAAAGTCTAACACCTGCAAAAAAGCACTAACGCAGCCCCATTGATTCCTATGGGGAAATAAAATGTATGTTTACACCTAACACTCTAACATGAACCCTGAGTCTAAGCACCCCTAATCTTACACTTATTAACCCCTAATCTGCCGCCCCCAACATCGCTGACCATACATTATATTATTAACCCCTACTCTGCCGCTCTGGACACCGCCACCACCTACATTATAGTTATGAACCCCTAATCTGCTGCCCCCAACATCGCTGACACCTACATTATATTTATTAACCCCTAATCTGCCACCCCCAATGTCACAGCAACCTACCTACACTTATTAACCCCTAATCTGCCGCACCCAACGTCGCCGCCACTATATTAAAGTTATAAACCCCTAAACCTAAGTATAACCCTTACCCTAACACCCCCTAACTTAAATATAATTACAATAAATCTAAAAAAATATTCCTATCATTAACTAAATTATTCCTATTTAAAACTAAATACTTACCTGTAAAATAAAACCTAACCTAAGTTACACTAACACCAAACACTACACTATAATTAAATAAATTAACTAAATTTAATACAATTACCTACATTAAAGTACAAAACCCCCCACTAAATTACAGAAAATAATAAACAAACTACAGATATTTAAACTAATTACACCTAATCTAATAGCCCTATTAAAATTACCCCCCCCCCCCCAAAATAAAAAAAACTCCTAGCCTAAACTAAACTACCAATAGCCCTTAAAAGGGCTTTTGCGAGGCATTGCCCCAAAGTAATCAGCTCTTTTACCTGTAAAAAAATACAAACAACCCCCCCAACGGTAAAACCCAACACCCCAAATAAAATACTGTTTAAAAAATCCTAAGCTCCCCATTGCCCTGAAAAGGGCATTTGGATGGGCATTGCTCTTAAAAGGGCAGTTAGCTCTTTTGCAGCCCAAACCCTAACCTAAAAATAAAACCCACCCAAAACACCCTTAAAAAACCTAACACTAACCCCCTGAAGATCGACTTACCGGGAGAAGTCTTCATCCAAGCCGGGCCGAAGCCCTCAACGAAGCCGGGAGAAGTCTTCATCCAAGCCGGGCGAAGTGGTCCTCCAGACGGGCAGAAGTCTTCATCCAGACGGCATCTTCTATCTTCTATCATCCGGCGCGGAGCGGGTCCATCTTCAAGACATCCGACGTGGAGCATCCTCTTCATCCGACAACTAAAGCTGAATGAAGGTACCTTTAAGTGATGTCATCCAAGATGGCGTCCCTTAGATTCCGATTGGCTGATAGAATTCTATCAGCCAATCGGAATTAAGGTAAAAAAATCCTATTGGCTGATGCAATCAGCCAATAGAATTGAAGTTCAATCCTATTGGTTGATCCAATTAGCCAGTAGGATTGAGCTTGCATCTATCCGTTATGCGATATATTAATCACACTTAATTTTGATCTTTAGTACTTAACATTCTTTTAAAATATGCTTCACATATATTAGAGAATACAGAAGATATATATAAAAATCTAAAAAACATAAATCCAAAGTGGCATAAGAATCTTACTATACCAATGCATCCAAACATTCTGCTTGCCTTACTCGCTGCATTACTAAATTGTTTACTAAGTTTTAAATCATTAGAAATAATAAGTCCTGTTCCTCATCTGTAACAGTCAGTAAAGTGTGATTGAGTCTGCAATTAACATTTGGATTTTTCTTCCCTAAATGCAGTATTTTAAACTTTGCTGTGTTAAACTTTAGATCCTAGTCGTTTGTCCAATCCTCCAATTGTTGTATATCACTTCTCATTTTGTCTACCCCCCCCCCCTGGAACATCAGGTAAGTCCTTATTCCTATCTTCCTGTGCATTTTCTATAGATACCTGAGTGTAAAGGCAGTTTCTCCATCTTTGACGATTTCCAAAAGAGCAAGGGATACACATTTCGGCTGTATGCCTTTTTTAAGCAATCTAATGTCTTTAATTGATATGCTTCCTTTTAAACCTTTCAAATTGTTTTCATTGGTTACGGATGCACGTTGCCATTGAACACTGACTTTAAAAATATTTTTTTCAAAAACACCACTAGAAAGACAAGCTATCGAAACAAATACTAATAAGAATAGTTTGATTAAACATTCAGGTTTAAAAAATAAATCCACGTTTTACCCTAAAAATGAAAAAACATAATTTATGTAAGAACTTACCTGATAAATTAATTTCTTTCATATTAGCAAGAGTCCATGAGCTAGTGACGTATGGGATATACATTCCTACCAGGAGGGGCAAAGTTTCCCAAACCTCAAAATGCCTATAAATACACCCCTCACCACACCCACAATTCAGTTTAACGAATAGCCAAGAAGTGGGGTGATAAAAAAGTGCGAAAGCATATAAAATAAGGAATTGGAATAATTGTGCTTTATACAAAATCATAACCACCACAAAAAAAGGGCGGGCCTCATGGACTCTTGCTAATATGAAAGAAATTAATTTATCAGGTAAGTTCTTACATAAATTATGTTTTCTTTCATGTAATTAGCAAGAGTCCATGAGCTAGTGACGTATGGGATAATGATTACCCAAGATGTGGATCTTTCCACACAAGAGTCACTAGAGAGGGAGGGATAAAATAAAGACAGCCAATTCCTGCTGAAAATAATCCACACCCAAAATAAAGTTTAATGAAAAACATAAGCAGAAGATTCAAACTGAAACCGCTGCCTGAAGTACTTTTCTACCAAAAACTGCTTTAGAAGAAGAAAATACATCAAAATGGTAGAATTTAGTAAAAGTATGCAAAGAGGACCAAGTTGCTGCTTTGCAAATCTGATCAACCGAAGCTTCATTCCTAAACGCTCAGGAAGTAGAAACTGACCTAGTAGAATGAGCTGTAATCCTCTGAGGCGGAGTTTTACCCGACTCAACATAGGCAAGATGAATTAAAGATTTCAACCAAGATGCCAAAGAAATGGCAGAAGCTTTCTGGCCTTTTCTAGCACCGGAAAAAATAACAAATAGACTAGAAGTCTTTCGGAAAGACTTAGTAGCTTCAACATAATATTTCAAAGCTCTAACAACATCCAAAGAATGCAACGATTTCTCCTTAGAATTCTTAGGATTAGGACATAATGAAGGAACCACAATTTCTCTACTAATGTTGTTGGAATTCACAACTTTAGGCAAAAATTCAAAAGAAGTTCGCAACACCGCCTTATCCTGATGAAAAATCAGAAAAGGAGACTCACAAGAAAGAGCAGATAATTCAGAAACTCTTCTGGCAGAAGAGATGGCCAAAAGGAACAAGACTTTCCAAGAAAGTAATTTAATGTCCAATGAATGCATAGGTTCAAACGGAGGAGCTTGAAGAGCTCCCAGAACCAAATTCAAACTCCAAGGAGGAGAAATTGACTTAATGACAGGTTTTATACGAACCAAACTTGTACAAAACAATGAATATCAGGAAGAATAGCAATCTTTCTGTGAAAAAGAACAGAAAGAGCAGAGATTTGACCTTTCAAGGAACTTGCGGACAAACCCTTATCTAAACCATCCTGAAGAAACTGTAAAATTCTCGGTATTCTAAAAGAATGCCAAGAAAAATGATGAGAAAGACACCAAGAAATATAAGTCTTCCAGACTCTATAATATATCTCTCTAGATACAGATTTACGAGCCTGTAACATAGTATTAATCACAGAGTCAGAGAAACCTCTTTGACCAAGAATCAAGCGTTCAATCTCCATACCTTTAAATTTAAGGATTTCAGATCCTGATGGAAAAAAGGACCTTGTGACAGAAGGTCTGGTCTTAACGGAAGAGTCCACGGTTGGCAAGAGGCCATCCGGACAAGATCCGCATACCAAAACCTGTGAGGCCATGCCGGAGCTACCAGCAGAACAAACGAGCATTCCTTCAGAATCTTGGAGATTACTCTTGGAAGAAGAACTAGAGGCGGAAAGATATAAGCAGGATGATACTTCCAAGGAAGTGATAATGCATCCACTGCCTCCGCCTGAGGATCCCGGGATCTGGACAGATACCTGGGAAGTTTCTTGTTTAGATGAGACCCCATTAGATCTATTTCTGGAAGTTCCCACATTTGAACAATCTGAAGAAATACCTCTGGGTGAAGAGACCATTCGCCCGGATGCAACGTTTGGCGACTGAGATAATCCGCTTCCCAATTGTCTATACCTGGGATATGAACCGCAGAGATTAGACAGGAGCTGGATTCCGCCCAAACCAAAATTCGAGATACTTCTTTCATAGCCAGAGGACTGTGAGTCCCTCCTTGATGATTGATGTATGCCACAGTTGTGACATTGTCTGTCTGAAAACAAATGAACGATTCTCTCTTGAGAAGAGGCCAAAACTGAAGAGCTCTGAAAATTGCACGGAGTTCCAAAATATTGATCGGTAATCTCACCTCCTGAGATTCCCAAACTCCTTGTGCCGTCAGAGATCCCCACACAGCTCCCCAACCTGTGAGACTTGCATCTGTTGAAATTACAGTCCAGGTCGGAAGCACAAAAGAAGCCCCCTGAATTAAACGATGGTGATCTGTCCACCACGTTAGAGAGTGTCGAACAATCGGTTTTAAAGATATTAATTGAGATATCTTTGTGTAATCCTTGCACCATTGATTCAGCATACAGAGCTGAAGAGGTCGCATGTGAAAACGAGCAAAGGGGATCGCGTCCGATGCAGCAGTCATAAGACCTAGAATTTCCATGCATAAGGCTACCGAAGGGAATGATTGTGACTGAAGGTTTCGACAAGCTGAAATCAATTTTAGACGTCTCTTGTCTGTTAAAGACAGAGTCATGGACACTGAATCTATCTGGAAACCCAGAAAAGTTACCCTTGTCTGAGGAATCAATGAACTTTTTGGTAAATTGATCCTCCAACCATGATCTTGAAGAAACAACACAAGTCGATTCGTATGAGATTCTGCTAAATGTAAAGACTGAGCAAGTACCAAGATATCGTCCAAATAAGGAAATACCACAATACCCTGTTCTCTGATTACAGACAGAAGGGCACCTAGAACCTTTGTAAAAATTCTTGGAGCTGTAGCTAGGCCAAACGGCAGAGCCACAAACTGGTAATGCTTGTCCAGAAAAGAGAATCTCAGGAACTGATAATGATCTGGATGAATCGGAATATGCAGATATGCATCCTGTAAATCTATTGTGGACATATAATGCCCTTGCTGAACAAAAGGCAAGATAGTCCTTACAGTTACCATCTTGAACGTTGGTATCCTTACATAACGATTCAATATTTTTAGATCCAGAACTGGTCTGAAGGAATTCTCCTTCTTTGGTACAATGAAGAGATTTGAATAAAACCCCATCCCCTGTTCCGGAACTGGAACTGGCATAATTACTCCAGCCAACTCTAGATCTGAAACACAATTCAGAAATGCTTGAGCTTTCACTGGATTTACTGGGACACGGGAAAGAAAAAATCTCTTTGCAGGAGGTCTCATCTTGAAACCAATTCTGTACCCTTCTGAAACAATGTTCTGAATCCAAAGATTGTGAACAGAATTGATCCAAATTTCTTTGAAAAAACGTAACCTGCCCCCTACCAGCTGAGCTGGAATGAGGGCCGCACCTTCATGTGGACTTAGAAGCAGGCTTTGCCTTTCTAGCAGGCTTGGATTTAATCCAGACCGGAGATGGTTTCCAAACTGAAACTGCTCCTGAGGATGAAGGATTAGGCTTTTGTTCTTTGTTGAAACGAAAGGAACGAAAACGATTATTAGCCCTGTTTTTACCCTTAGATTTTTTATCCTGTGGTAAAAAAGTTCCTTTCCCACCAGTAACAGTTGAGATAATAGAATCCAACTGAGAACCAAATAATTTGTTACCCTGGAAAGAAATGGAAAGTAGAGTTGATTTAGAAGCCATATCAGCATTCCAAGTCTTAAGCCATAAAGCTCTTCTAGCTAAAATAGCTAGAGACATAAACCTGACATCAACTCTGATAATATCAAAAATGGCATCACAGATAAAATTATTAGCATGCTGAAGAAGAATAATAATATCATGAGAATCATGATCTGTTACTTGTTGCGCTAAAGTTCCCAACCAAAAAGTTGAAGCTGCAGCAACATCAGCCAATGATATAGCAGGTCTAAGAAGATTACCTGAACACAGATAAGCTTTTCTTAGAAAGGATTCAATTTTCCTATCTAAAGGATCCTTAAACGAAGTACCATCTGACGTAGGAATAGTAGTACGTTTAGCAAGGGTAGAAATAGCCCCATCAACTTTAGGGATTTTGTCCCAAAATTCTAATCTGTCAGACGGCACAGGATATAATTGCTTAAAACGTTTAGAAGGAGTAAATGAATTACCCAATTTATCCCATTCTTTGGAAATTACTGCAGAAATAGCATTAGGAACAGGAAAAACTTCTGGAATAACCACAGGAGATTTAAATACCTTATCTAAACGTTTAGAATTAGTATCAAGAGGACCAGAATCCTCTATTTCTAAAGCAATTAGTACTTCTTTAAGTAAAGAACGAATAAATTCCATTTTAAATAAATATGAGGATTAATCAGCATCAATCTCTGAGACAGAATCCTCTGAACCAGAAGAGTCATCAGAATCAGAATGATGATGTTCATTTAAAAATTCATCTGTAGGGAGAGAAGTTTTAAAAGATTTTTTACGTTTATTAGAAGGAGAAATAACAGACATAGCCTTCTTTATGGATTCAGAAACAAAATCTCTTATGTTATCAGGAACATTCTACACCTTAGATGTTGAAGGAACTGCAACAGGCAATGGTACTTTACTAAAGGAAATATTATCTGCATTAACAAGTTTGTCATGACAATTAATACAAACAACAGCCGGAGGAATAGCTACCAAAAGTTTACAGCAGATACACTTAGCTTTGGTAGATCCAGCACTAGACAGCGATTTTCCTGTAGTATCTTCTGACTCAGATGCAACGTGAGACATCTTGCAATATGTAAGAGAAAAAACAACATATAAAGCAAAATTGATCAAATTCCTTAAATGACAGTTTCAGGAATGGGAAAAAATGCCAAAGAACAAGCTTCTAGCAACCAGAAGCAATGAAAAAATGAGACTGAAATAATGTGGAGACAAAAGCGACGCCCATATTTTTTAGTGCCAAATCAGACGCCCACATTATTTGGCGCCTAAATGCTTTTGGCGCCAAAATGACGCCACATCCGGAACGCCGACATCTTTGGCGCAAAATAACGTCAAAAAAATGACGCAACTTCCGGCGACACCTATGACGCCGGAAACGGAAAAGAATTTTTTGCGCCAAAAAAGTCCGCGCCAAGAATGACGCAATAAAATGAAGCATTTTCAGCCCCCGCGAGCCTAACAGCCCACAGGGAAAAAGAGTCAAATTTTTGAAGGTAAGAAAAAAAAAATGATTAATTCAAGTGCATTATCCCAAATATGAAACTGACTGTCTGAAAAATAAGGAATGTTGAACATTCTGAGTCAAGGCAAATAAATGTTTGAATACATATATTTAGAACTTTATTAAAAAAGTGCCCAACCATAGCTTAGAGTGTCACAGAAAATAAGACTTACTTACCCCAGGACACTCATCTACATGTTTGTAGAAAGCCAAACCAGTACTGAAACGAAAATCAGCAGAGGTAATGGTATATATATAAGAGTATATCGTCGATCTGAAAAGGGAGGTAAGAGATGAATCTCTACGACCGATAACAGAGAACCTATGAAATAGACCCCGTAGAAGGAGATCACTGCATTCAAATAGGCAATACTCTCCTCACATCCCTCTGACATTCACTGCACGCTGAGAGGAAAACCGGGCTCCAACTTGCTGCGGAGCGCATATCAACGTAGAATCTAGCACAAACTTACTTCACCACCTCCATCGGAGGCAAAGTTTGTAAAACTGAATTGTGGGTGTGGTGAGGGGTGTATTTATAGGCATTTTGAGGTTTGGGAAACTTTGCCCCTCCTGGTAGGAATGTATATGTATATCCCATACGTCACTAGCTCATGGACTCTTGCTAATTACATGAAAGAAAGGAGCAATATTAGAAACTTTTGAATCTTTAGTTTTAGAAGATCTGAAAAAGGTAAAAGATGTTAAACCCAGGAGAACAGAGAATAATTTGACAAAAAAAGGTAAAAGAACAGTCCAAGAAGATCTTGAAAAGAATAGAGATATAGTAGTAAAAGCAGCGGACAAGAGTGGAGGAATAGTGGTTTTGGATAAGGATCATTATCTGGGAATCTGTAGAGACCTAGTGAAAGATGAAAAAAAGATATAAAAAATGTATTAGAAACCCCACAAGCTTCTATAAATTAGAACTAAAAATGATACTCACGGAAGCAAAAATAAGGAGATACTAACAGATCAGGAATTTAATTATTTGTTACCCAAGTTTCCAAAGATACCTTTATTCTATATACTCCCTAAAATACATAAATCACAAACTAACCCACCAGGTCGTCCAATAGTTTCTGGGATAGGGTCACTAACCTCAAACCTTTCTGAGTATGTGGATATATACTTCCAAAGACATGTCATTTCTCTAGAAAGTTACTTAAAAGATTCCACACATATAATAAAATTATTAGATCAATTAAAATGGGAAGAGGATATGTGGCTAATAACCTGTGATGTCACCTCCTTATATACATGCATTAGACATATAGATGGAATAGAGGCAGTTGAATATTTTTTGAAAAGGGATGATGAATGGATATAATCCAGAGAGAATTAATTTTGGAAAGTATTACATTTATTTTAACACATAATTACTTTCATTTTGACGAGAAATTCTATGACCAGATCTGTGGGACGGCTATGGGGACCAGGTTTGCTCCAAGTGATGCAAACCTTTTTATGGGTTATTGGGGAAATGATTTTCTCATAATTGCATTGCCTGGAGCTAACCTGGTCTGTTTTAAAAGGTACATAGACAATATTTTCATGGTCTGGAGAGGGGAAAAAGAATAATTTTGTTTTTTTTTATAACAAAATGAAAGACAATAATAAAAATTTAAAGTTTACTTATGACAAATAAAGAAAAAAATATCTTTCTAGATCTAGAGATTTTTATAGAGAATAATCAATTTAACACAAGAACCCAAAAAGCTGTCATTTGGCACAATGGAAAAGAAACATCCCAAAGAGTAAATTTTTGCAGATCAGAAAAAATTGTACCCAAGAAAAAGACTTCTTGGCACAATCAGAAATATTGAAAGATAAGTTCACGAGTAGGGGTTACAAAAATGAATTAATTGAGAAAGACATAGAATATGTCAGGAATAAAAATAGAAAAGAAACTGTGTATGGAAGCAATACAAATAAAATAAAAGAGGATAAAAGAGAGAGAGTCCCATTTATAACTCAATACAATAATAATCATAAGGAGGTGGAAAGGATAATAAGAAAACATTGGGATATACTGAAATTAGATAAGTTAAAAGACATTATAGAGGAAAAAACAGAAATAATTTATAGAAAAGCAAATAATAAAGAATAGGCTAGCTCCTACAGAACTAAAAAAGAAAAGAGGTAGACAAGATCTAAAAGTTTTTTTCCCTGCTACGCTTGTAAAGCAGACATTCCAAAAAAAAATGTACTCAAATATAACAGGTAAAGAATAAAAAATTAAATATTTGATACGATGTACAGATAAGAATATTATTTATCTTATAGAGTGTTACTGTGGGAAGCACACTAACACTTAAAAGGGCCTTTTGCGGGGCATTGCCCCAAAGTAATCAGCTCTTTTACCTGTAAAACAAAATACAATACCCCCCAACATTAAAACGCACCAACCACACACCCAACCCTACTCTAAAACCCACCCAATCCCCCCTTAATAAAACCTAACACTAACCCCCTGAAGGTCACCCTACCTTGAGACGTCTTCACCCAACCAGGCACAAGTGGACCTCCAGAGGGGCAGAAGTCTTCATCTGATCTGGCAAGAAGAGGACATCCAGACCGGCAGAAGTCTTCATCCAGGCGGCATCTTCTATCTTCTTCCATCCGGAGTGGAGCGGGTCCATCTTGAAGACATCCGACGGCGACTGCAGAATGAAGGTTCCTTTAAGTAAGTGACGTCATCCAAGATGGCGTCCCTTCAATTCAGATTGGCTGATAGAATTCTATCAGCCAATCGGAATTAAGGTAGAAAAAATCCTATTGGCTGATGCAATCAGCCTATAGGATTGAACTTCAATCCTATTGGCTGATTGGAACAGCCAATAGAATGCGAGCTCTATCCTATTGGCTGATTGGGTTTTAGAGTAGGGTTGGGTGTGTGGGTGGTGGGTTTTAATGTTGGGGGGAGGTATTGTATTTTTTTTTACAGGTAAAAGAGCTGATTACTTTGGGGCAATGCCCTGCAAAAGACCCTTTTAAGAGCTATTTGTAATTTAGTATAGGGTAGGGAATTTTTTTATTTTTGGGGGCTTTTTTATTTTATTAGGGGGATTAGAGTATCTTACACGCAGTTAAGTTTATTAAAAATAATTAAAAAATAAGTAGGAAAGGAGATGTAGTGTTGTGCTTACTTCCTGGTTTAGTTAGATGGCACATTGAGGCTTCCATACAAAGATGATGTCATCAAGTGGGCTGTGCTTAGAATCAGAACAGTTCAGAGAAGCCATCTTGTGACAGTTTGTGATGCAGTTATAAAGTACAAGGAATGAACCCCAGGCACTGACAAGTGTTAATAATAATAAGTGTAATGTCAGCTACAGATCAGTACAGCAGGATACAGCATCAGCCAGTCAGGAAGAGTAAGAACTGTCAATTACACATAAGTTATACAGTTATAAGTTTCCCTGGATTACTATAGTGCTGCATACACAGTGTACAGGACTGCTAATATAAGGAGTGCAGCAGCCATTCATTATAAAGGACAATATATGTGTATATATTCATATTACTGTGTGCAAATCTACAGGAGCACCTTGTTATGTCATCCAGAAAATAAAGTGCCAGTTTACATTTAGAAGTTGCAAGTGCATCATTCATATAAAGAGCTAATGTTTGCTATGTAAGGACATTAAACACAGCCTTCCATCCTCTCCCCTGTGTAATGACATCTTACACACACACAGCCTCTCATCCTCTCCCCTGTGTAATGACATCTTACACACACACAGCCTCTCATCCTCTCCCCTGTGTAATGACATCTTACACACACACAGCCTCCCATCCTCTCCCCTGTGTAATGACATCTTACACACACACAGCCTCTCATCCTCTCCCCTGTGTAATGACATCTTACACACACACAGCCTCTCATCCTCTCCCCTGTGTAATGACATCTTACACATACACAGCCTCTCATCCTCTCCCCTGTGTAATGACATCTTACACACACACAGCCTCTCATCCTCTCCCCTGTGTAATGACATCTTACACACACACAGCCTCTCATCCTCTCCCCTGTGTAATGACATCTTACACACACACAGCCTCTCATCCTCTCCCCTGTGTAATGACATCTTACACACACACAGCCTCTCATCCTCTCCCCTGTGTAATGACATCTTACACACACACAGCCTCTCATCCTCTCTCCTGTGTAATGACATCTTACACACACACAGCCTCTCATCCTCTCCCCTGTGTAATGACATCTTACACACACACAGCCTCTCATCCTCTCCCCTGTGTAATGACATCTTACACACACATAGCCTCTCATCCTCTCCCCTATGTAATGATGCTCTTACACGCACACAGCCTCTCATCCTCTCCCCTGTGTAATGACATCTTACACACACATAGCCTCTCATCCTCTCCCCTATGTAATGATGCTCTTACACGCACACAGCCTCTCATCCTCTCCCCTGTGTAATGACATCTTACACATACACAGCCTCTCATCCTCTCTCCTGTGTAATGACATCCATACACACACATCGCCTCTCATCCTCTCCCCTGTGTAATGACATCTTACACACACACATCCTCTCCCCTGTGTAATGACATCTTACACACACACAGCCTCTCATCCTCTCCCCTGTGTAATGACATCTTACACACACACAGCCTCTCATCCTCTCCCCTGTGTAATGACATCTTACACACACACAGCCTCTCATCCTCTCTCCTGTGTAATGACATCCATACACACACATCGCCTCTCATCCTCTCCCCTGTGTAATGACATCTTACACACACACATCCTCTCCCCTGTGTAATGACATCTTACACACACACAGCCTCTCATCCTCTCCCCTGTGTAATGACATCTTACACACACACAGCCTCTCATCCTCTCCCCTGTGTAATGACATCTTACACACACACAGCCTCTCATCCTCTCTCCTGTGTAATGACATCCATACACACACATCGCCTCTCATCCTCTCCCCTGTGTAATGACATCTTACACACACACATCCTCTCCCCTGTGTAATGACATCTTACACACACACATCCTCTCCCCTGTGTAATGACATCCATACACACACACAGCCTCTCATCCTCTCCCCTGTGTAATGACATCTTACACACACACAGCCTCTCATCCTCTCCCCTGTGTAATGACATCTTACACACACATAGCCTCTCCCCTGTGTAATGACATCTTACACACACACAGCCTCTCATCCTCTCCCCTGTGTAATGACATCTTACACACACACATCCTCTCCCCTGTGTAATGACATCTTACACACACACACAGCCTCTCATCCTCTCCCCTGTGTAATGACATCTTACACACACACAGCCTCTCATCCTCTCCCCTGTGTAATGACATCTTACACATACACAGCCTCTCATCCTCTCTCCTGTGTAATGACATCTTACACACACACAGCCTCTCATCCTCTCCCCTGTGTAATGACATCTTACACACACACAGCCTCTCATCCTCTCCCCTGTGTAATGACATCTTACACACACACAGCCTCTCATCCTCTCCCCTGTGTAATGACATCTTACACACACACAGCCTCTCATCCTCTCCCCTGTGTAATGACATCTTACACACACACAGCCTCTCATCCTCTACCCTGTGTAATGACATCTTACACACACATCGCCTCTCATCCTCTCCCCTGTGTAATGACATCTTACACACACACAGCCTCTCATCCTCTCCCCTGTGTAATGACATCTTACACACACACAGCCTCTCCCCTGTGTAATGACATCTTACACACACACAGCCTCTCATCCTCTCCCCTGTGCAATGACATCTTACACACACATCGCCTCTCATCCTCTCCCCTGTGTAATGACATCTTACACACACACAGCCTCTCATCCTCTCCCCTGTGTAATGACATCTTACACACACACATAGCCTCTCCCCTGTGTAATGACATCTTACACACACACAGCCTCTCATCCTCTCCCCTGTGTAATGACATCTTACACACACACAGCCTCCCATCCTCTACCCTGTGTAATGACATCTTACACACACACAGCCTCTCATCCTCTCCCCTGTGTAATGACATCTTACACACACACAGCCTCTCATCCTCTCCCCTGTGTAATGACATCTTACACACACACAGCCTCTCCCCTGTGTAATGACATCTTACACACACACAGCCTCTCATCCTCTACCCTGTGTAATGACATCTTACACACACACAGCCTCTCATCCTCTCCCCTGTGTAATGACATCTTACACACACACAGCCTCTCATCCTCTCCCCTGTGTAATGACATCTTACACACACACAGCCTCTCATCCTCTCCCCTGTGTAATGACATCTTACACACACACAGCCTCTCATCCTCTCCCCTGTGTAATGACATCTTACACACACACAGCCTCTCATCCTCTCCCCTGTGTAATGACATCTTACACACACAAAGCCTCTCATCCTCTCCCCTGTGTAATGACATCTTACACACACACAGCCTCTCATCCTCTCCCCTATGTAATGACATCTTACACACACACAGCCTCTCATCCTCTCCCCTGTGTAATGACATCTTACACACACACAGCCTCTCATCCTCTCCCCTATGTAATGATGCTCTTACACACACACAGCCTCTCATCCTCTCCCCTGTGTAATGACATCTTACACACACACAGCCTCTCATCCTCTCCCCTGTGTAATGACATCTTACACACACACAGCCTCCCATCCTCTCCCCTGTGTAATGACATCTTACACACACACAGCCTCTCATCCTCTCCCCTATGTAATGATGCTCTTACACACACACAGCCTCTCATCCTCTCCCCTGTGTAATGACATCTTACACACACACAGCCTCCCATCCTCTCCCCTGTGTAATGACATCTTACACACACACAGCCTCTCATCCTCTACCCTGTGTAATGACATCTTACACACACACAGCCTCTCATCCTCTACCCTGTGTAATGACATCTTACACACACACAGCCTCCCATCCTCTCCCCTGTGTAATGACATCTTACACACACACAGCCTCTCATCCTCTCCCCTGTGTAATGATGCTCTTACATGCACACAGCCTCCCATCCTCTCCCCTGTGCAATGACATCTTACACACACACAGCCTCTCATCCTCTACCCTGTGTAATGACATCTTACACACACACAGCCTCTCATCCTCTCCCCTGTGTAATGACATCTTACACACACACAGCCTCTCATCCTCTCCCCTGTGTAATGACATCTTACAAACACACAGCCTCTCATCCTCTCCCCTGTGTAATGACATCTTACACACACACAGCCTCTCATCCTCTACCCTGTGTAATGACATCTTACACACACACAGCCTCTCATCCTCTCCCCTGTGTAATGACATCATTCACACACACAGCCTCTCATCCTCTCCCCTGTGTAATGACATCTTACACACACACATCGCCTCTCATCCTCTCCCCTGTGTAATGACATCTTACACACACACAGCCTCTCATCCTCTCCCCTGTGTAATGACATCTTACACACACAAAGCCTCTCATCCTCTACCCTGTGTAATGACATCTTACACACACACAGCCTCTCATCCTCTCCCCTGTGTAATGACATCTTACACACACACAGCCTCTCCCCTGTGTAATGACATCTTACACACACACAGCCTCCCATCCTCTCCCCTGTGTAATGACATCTTACACACACACAGCCTCTCATCCTCTCCCCTGTGTAATGACATCTTACACACACACAGCCTCTCATCATCTCCCCTGTGTAATGACATCTTACACACACACAGCCTCTCATCCTCTCCCCTGTGTAATGACATCTTACACACACACAGCCTCTCATCCTCTCCCCTGTGTAATTACATCTTACACACACACAGCCTCTCATCCTCTCCCCTGTGTAATGACATCTTACACACACACAGCCTCCCATCCTCTCCCCTGTGTAATGACATCTTACACACACACAGCCTCCCATCCTCTCCCCTGTGTAATGACATCTTACACGCACACAGCCTCTCATCCTCTCCCCTGTGTAATGACATCTTACACACACACAGCCTCTCATCCTCTACCCTGTGTAATGACATCTTACACACACACAGCCTCTCATCCTCTCCCCTGTGTAATGACATCTTACACACACACAGCCTCTCATCCTCTCCCCTGTGTAATGACATCTTACACACACACAGCCTCTCATCCTCTCCCCTGTGTAATGACATATTACACACACACAGCCTCTCATCCTCTACCCTGTGTAATGACATCTTACACACACACAGCCTCTCATCCTCTCCCCTATGTAATGATGCTCTTACACACACACAGCCTCTCATCCTCTCCCCTGTGTAATGACATCTTACACACACACAGCCTCTCATCCTCTCCCCTATGTAATGATGCTCTTACACACACACAGCCTCTCATCCTCTCCCCTGTGTAATGACATCTTACACACACACAGCCTCTCATCCTCTCCCCTGTGTAATGACATCTTACACACACACAGCCTCTCATCCTCTCCCCTGTGTAATGACATCTTACACACACACAGCCTCTCATCCTCTCCCCTATGTAATGATGCTCTTACACACACACAGCCTCTCATCCTCTCCCCTGTGTAATGACATCTTACACACACACAGCCTCTCATCCTCTACCCTGTGTAATGACATCTTACACACACACAGCCTCCCATCCTCTCCCCTGTGTAATGACATCTTACACACACACAGCCTCTCATCCTCTACCCTGTGTAATGACATCTTACACACACATCGCCTCTCATCCTCTCCCCTGTGTAATGACATCTTACACACACACAGCCTCTCATCCTCTCCCCTGTGTAATGACGTTCTCTCTCACACACACACAGCCTCCCATCCTCCTCTCCCCTGTGTAATTACTTCTCTCACACACACGCAGCCTCCCATTCTCTCCCCTGTGTTTTTTAAAATGTATTTATTAATTCAGCATCGTGATCACAATACATTTGATTGCCTTGCAAAGGCGATACATATTTCAGAGATCAATATAAGACAAAAAATAGAAAAAAGAAAAAAATGTACAAAAGCAAATATATGTCGCTTCATGACACACTGTTGAGCTTTCCCCTCCCCCCCTTATTTTTTTTAACACAATACATACAAAACCTGGCAAAATAACTAATTGGAGGCTATAGATACTAAACCCTCAACAGTGAAAATAAACCAACTTTCATAGCCCTTCATAAATTGGAGATTACAGTAGAAGAAGAAAAAAAAAGAAACAATCTGTAACGCTATGATGAGGAACAAAGGCAACACAGGAAAAAAGAAAAACACACCTTCTCATATCTTCCCCCCCCCCCCCCCCCGGCCATCGCTTTAAACTTTCAGGTAGACTCAAAATTGAGGAAGATCTCCTCTTAACATTTCTTCTTGTACATATAGAGAGTGATAAAAAGGTCGAATTATTGATTTCTGAATGTCTAATCAATATGATTTAATCAAGTCTCCCCTCTTCTTGAAAAAACATCTTATTTTGTTTTCCATGAGCTAGTGACGTATGGGATATACATTCCTACCAGGAGGGGCAAAGTTTCCAAAACCTCAAAATGCCTACAAATACACCCCTCACCACACCCACAAATCAGTTTTACAAACTTTGCCTCCTATGGAGGTGGTGAAGTAAGTTTGTGCTAGATTCTACGTTGATATGCGCTCCTTCTACGGGGTCTATTTCATAGGTTCTCTGTTATCGGTCGTAGAGATTAATCTCTTACCTCCCTTTTCAGATCGACGATATACTCTTATATATACCATTACCTCTGCTGATTTTCGTTTCAGTACTGGTTTGGCTTTCTACAAACATGTAGATGAGTGTCCTGGGGTAAGTAAGTCTTATTTTCTGTGACACTCTAAGCTATGGTTGGGCACTTTTTTAATAAAGTTCTAAATATATGTATTCAAACATTTATTTGCCTTGACTCAGGATGTTCAACATTCCTTATTTTCAGACAGTCAGTTTCATATTTGGGATAATGCACTTGAATCAATTATTTTTCTTACCTTAAAAATTTGACTTTTTTCCCTGTGGGATGTTAGGCTCGCGGGGGCTGAAAATGCGTCATTTTTGGCGCGGATTTTTTTGGCGCAAAAAATCTTTCTGTTTCCGGCGTCATACGTGTCGCCGGAAGTTACGTCATTTTTTGACGTTCTTTTGCGCCAAAAATGTTGGCGTTCCGGACGTGGCGTCATTTGGCGCCAAAAGCATTTAGGCGCCAAATAATGTGGGCGTCTTATTTGGCGCTAAAAAAATATGGGCGTCGCTTTTGTCTCAACATTATTTAAGTCTCATTTTTCTTTGCTTCTGGTTGCTAGAAGCTTGTTCCTTGGCATTTTTTCCCATTCCTGAAACTGTCATTTAAGGAATTTGATCAATTTTGCTTTACATGTTTTTTCTCTTACATATTGCAAGATGTCTCACGTTGCATCTGAGTCAGAAGATACTTCAGGAAAATCGTTGTCTGGTGCTGGAACTACCAAAGCTAAGTGTATCTGCTGTAAACTTTTGGTAGCTGTTCCTCCAGCTGTTGTTTGTATTAATTGTCATGACAAACTTGTTAATGCAGATAATATTTCCTTTAGTAATGTACCATTACCTGTTGCAGTTCCTTCAACATCTAATGTTCAGAATGTTCCTGATAACATAAGAGATTTTGTTTCTGAATCCATCAAGAAGGCTATGTCTGTTATTTCTCCTTCTAGTAAACATAAAAAATCTTTTAAAACTTCTCTTTATACAGATGAATTTTTAAATGAACATCATTCTGATTCTAATGACTCTTCTGGTTCAGAGGATTCTGTCTCAGAGGTTGATGCTGATAAATCTTCATATTTAAAATGGAATTTATTCGTTCTTTACTTAAAGAAGTACTAATTGCTTTAGAAATTGAGGATTCTGGTCCTCTTGATACTAAATCTAAACGTTTAGATAAGGTCTTTAAATCTCCTGTGGTTATTCCAGAAGTTTTTCCTGTTCCTGGTGCTATTTCTGAAGTAATTTCCAGAGAATGGAATAATTTGGGTAATTCATTTACTCCTTCTAAACGTTTTAAGCAATTATATCCTGTGCCGTCTGACAGATTAGAATTTTGGGACAAAATCCCTAAAGTTGATGGGGCTATTTCTACCCTTGCTAAACGTACTACTATTCCTACGTCAGATGGTACTTCGTTTAAAGATCCTTTAGATAGGAAAATTGAATCCTTTCTAAGAAAAGCTTATCTGTGTTCAGGTAATCTTCTTAGACCTGCTATATCATTGGCTGATGTTGCTGCAGCTTCAACTTTTTGGTTGGAAACTTTAGCGCAACAAGTAACAGATCATGATTCTCATAATATTATTATTATTCTTCAACATGCTAATAATTTTATCTGTGATACCATTTTTGATATTATCAGAGTTGATGTCAGGTTTATGTCTCTAGCTATTTTAGCTAGAAGAGCTTTATGGCTTAAAACTTGGAATGCTGATATGTCTTCTAAATCGACTCTACTTTCCATTTCTTTCCAGGGTAACAAATTATTTGGTTCTCAGTTGGATTCTATTATCTCAACTGTTACTGGTGGGAAAGGAACTTTTTTACCACAGGATAAAAAATCTAAGGGTAAAAACAGGGCTAATAATCGTTTTCGTTCCTTTCGTTTCAACAAAGAACAAAAACCTGATCCTTCATCCTCAGGAGCAGTTTCAGTTTGGAAACCATCTCCAGTCTGGAATAAATCCAAGCCTTCTAGAAAAGCAAAGCCAGCCTCTAAGTCCACATGAAGGTGCGGCCCTCATTCCAGCTCAGCTGGTAGGGGGCAGGTTACCTTTTTTCAAAGAAATTTGGATCAATTCTGTTCACAATCTTTGGATTCAGAACATTGTTTCAGAAGGGTACAGAATTGGTTTCAAGATAAGACCTCCTGCAAAGAGATTTTTTCTTTCCCGTGTCCCAGTAAATCCAGTGAAAGCTCAAGCATTTCTGAAATGTGTTTCAGATCTAGAGTTAGCTGGAGTAATTATGCCAGTTCCAGTTCTGGAACAGGGGCTGGGGTTTTATTCGAATCTCTTCATTGTACCAAAGAAGGAGAATTCCTTCAGACCAGTTCTGGATCTAAAAATATTGAATCGTTATGTAAGGATACCAACGTTCAAAATGGTAACTGTAAGGACTATCTTGCCTTTTGTTCAGCAAGGGCATTATATGTCCACAATAGATTTACAGGATGCATATCTGCATATTCCGATTCATCCAGATTATTATCAGTTCCTGAGATTCTCTTTTCTGGACAAGCATTACCAGTTTGTGGCTCTGCCGTTTGGCCTAGCTACAGCTCCAAGAATTTTTACAAAGGTTCTCGGTGCCCTTCTGTCTGTAATAAGAGAACAGGGTATTGTGGTATTTCCTTATTTGGACGATATCTTGGTACTTGCTCAGTCTTTACATTTAGCAGAATCTCATACGAATCGACTTGTGTTGTTTCTTCAAGATCATGGTTGGAGGATCAATTCACTAAAAAGTTCATTGATTCCTCAGACAAGGGTAACCTTTCTGGGTTTCCAGATAGATTCAGTGTCCATGACTCTGTCTTTGACAGACAAGAGACGTCTAAAATTGATTTCAGCTTGTCGAAACCTTCAGTCACAATCATTCCCTTCGGTAGCCTTATGCATGGAAATTCTAGGTCTTATGACTGCTGCATCGGACGCGATCCCCTTTGCTCGTTTTCACATGCGACCTTTTCAGCTCTGTATGCTGAACCAATGGTGCAGGGATTACACAAAGATATCTCAATTAATATCTTTAAAACCGATTGTACGACACTCTCTAACGTGGTGGACAGATCACCATTGTTTAATTCAGGGGGCTTCTTTTGTTCTTCCGACCTGGACTGTAATTTCAACAGATGCAAGTCTTACAGGTTGGGGAGCTGTGTGGGGTTCTCTGACGGCACAAGGATTTTGGGAATCTCAGGAGGTGAGATTACCGATCAATATTTTGGAACTCCGTGCAATTTTCAGAGCTCTTCAGTCTTGGCCTCTTCTGAAGAGAGAATCGTTCATTTGTTTTCAGACAGACAATGTCACAACTGTGGCATACATCAATCATCAAGGAGGGACTCACAGTCCTCTGGCTATGAAAGAAGTATCTCGAATTCTGGTTTGGGCGGAATCCAGCTCCTGTCTAATTTCTGCGGTTCATATCCCAGGTATAGACAATTGGGAAGCGGATTATCTCAGTCGCCAAACGTTGCATCCGGGCGAATGGTCTCTTCACCCAGAGGTATTTCTTCAGATTGTTCAAATGTTGGAGCTTCCAGAAATAGATCTGATGGCGTCTCATCTAAACAAGAAACTTCCCAGGTATCTGTCCAGATCCCGGGATCCTCAGGCGGAAGCAGTGGATGCATTATCACTTCCTTGGAAGTATCATCCTGCCTATATCTTTCCGCCTCTAGTTCTTCTTCCAAGAGTAATCTCCAAGATTCTGAAGGAATGCTCGTTTGTTCTGCTGGTAGCTCCGGCATGGCCTCACAGGTTTTGGTATGCGGATCTTGTCCGGATGGCCTCTTGCCATCCGTGGACTCTTCCGCTAAGACCAGACCTTCTGTCGCAAGGTCCTTTTTTTCATCAGGATCTCAAATCCTTAAATTTAAAGGTATGGAGATTGAACGCTTGATTCTTGGTCAAAGAGGTTTCTCTGACTCTGTGATTAATACTATGTTACAGGCTCGTAAATCTGTATCTAGAGAGATTTATTATAGAGTCTGGAAGACTTATATTTCTTGGTGTCTTTCTCATTTTTCTTGGCATTCTTTTAGAATTCCGAGAATTTTACAGTTTCTTCAGGATGGTTTAGATAAAGGTTTATCCGCAAGTTCTTTGAAAGGACAAATCTCTGCTCTTTCTGTTCTTTTTCATAGAAAGATTGCTAATCTTCCTGATATTCATTGTTTTGTACAAGCTTTGGTTCGTATAAAACCTGTCATTAAGTCAATTTCTCCTCCTTAGAGTTTGAATTTGGTTCTGGGGGCTCTTCAAGCTCCTCCTTTTGAACCCATGCATTCATTGGACATTAAATTACTTTCTTGGAAAGTTTTGTTCCTTTTGGCGATCTCTTCTGCCAGAAGAGTCTCTGAATTATCTGCTCTTTCTTGTGAGTCTCCTTTTCTGATTTTTCATCAGGATAAGGCGGTGTTGCGAACTTCTTTTGAATTTTTACCTAAGGTTGTGAATTCCAACAACATTAGTAGAGAAATTGTGGTTCCCTCATTATGTCCTAATCCTAAGAATTCTAAGGAGAAATCGTTGCATTCTTTGGATGTTGTTAGAGCTTTGAAATATTATGTTGAAGCTACTAAGTCTTTCCGAAAGACTTCTAGTCTATTTGTTATCTTTTCCGGTTCTAGAAAAGGCCAGAAAGCTTCTGCCATTTCTTTGGCATCTTGGTTAAATCTTTAATTCATCATGCCTATGTCGAGTCGGGTAAAACTCCGCCTCAAAGGATTACAGCTCATTCTACTAGGTCAGTTTCTACTTCCTGGGCGTTTAGGAATGAAGCTTCGGTTGATCAGATTTGCAAAGCAGCAACTTGGTCCTCTTTGCATACTTTTACTAAGTTCTACCATTTTGATGTATTTTCTTCTTCTGAAGCAGTTTTTGGTAGAAAAGTACTTCAGGCAGCGGTTTCAGTTTGAATCTTCTGTTTATGTTTTTCATTAAACTTTATTTTGGGTGTGGATTATTTTCAGCAGGAATTGGCTGTCTTTATTTTTATCCCTCCCTCTCTAGTGACTCTTGCGTGGAAAGATCCACATCTTGGGTAGTCATTATCCCATACGTCACTAGCTCATGGACTCTTGCTAATTACATGAAAGAAAACATAATTTATGTAAGAATTTACCTGATAAATTAATTTCTTTCATATTAGCAAGAGTCCATGAGGCCCGCCCTTTTCTGTGGTGGTTATGATTTTTTTTGTATAAAGCACAATTATTCCAATTCCTTATTTTATATGCTTTCGCACTTTTTTCTTATCACCCCACTTCTTGGCTATTCGTTAAACTGATTTGTGGGTGTGGTGAGGGGTGTATTTATAGGCATTTTGAGGTTTGGGAAACTTTGCCCCTCCTGGTAGGAATGTATATCCCATACGTCACTAGCTCATGGACTCTTGCTAATATGAAAGAAATGAATTTATCAGGTAAGTTCTTACATAGATTATGTTTTTTTCATTATTAGGTTCCTTCCTATTAGAATAGAGAAGTTTATAAAAGCTCTATTTTTATATCTAATTTTTTTTGGAAGAAGAAAGATCACCGATTCAAGCTGTATAGTATAGTTCTCTTGATGAATCTTAACTAGCCAATGATTAACCTTCTTCCAGAATTGATTTATCTTGGGACAGTCCCATATATAATGTAGCAATTCAGCTGAGCTCTTTTGGCATTTAATACATTTATCATTAATATCTGGTCTCCATCTATGGAGGAGGGAGGGCATAAGATAGATCTGGTGTATCATATTCAAATGTGCTTCCCTGAAATTACTTGCTTGCGTAGCCTTCCAAGTATTGGTTAAGCTACTCTTAATCACCTCTTCATCTACTGATTTTAAACCTTTAAGATGCCATTTCAGAATCAGGTTCTTAATACCTAATTCATCCTCTTCCTTCCTCAAACATTTGTACCATTTGTTAATAGAGTAGTTCCCTATTCTACATATTTTGAGGCATGATTCTATCTGTTCCCAGTTTCCGCTTTCTTTAAAATCTTTCTTCAATTCGGTCAACCAATGTCTAAGTTGAAGATATGCAAAGAAATCTTTCTGTGGCAATTTAAATTATTGTCTTAATTCTTCAAATAGCTTTATTGTCTCAATTTCATTTATTTTAACCATTGTTTGTGAGACAAAAACCAGTCCTGCTTGTCTCCACCTAAAGAAGACTTCAGATCTTACTGTCTCTGGGAAGAGTGGGTTTCCTGTAGCTTCAAGATAGTTAGATTTCCTGAAATCTAGACCAGTTCTTTTAAAGAAAATCTACCAAGCTCTTATTATAGTATATATCACTTTTAAGTTCTTAGATTCCTTTGGTATTGGTTTTATATCTACGTGTAATAATTATTTTAAGGAGAATGGGCTCGCTATTCCAATTCTATAAGGGGTAAAATGTTCTTCTCCCAAGAGCCATTCGGCTGCTATCTAAACTAGACAGACAATATTATAGTCTTGCAAGGACGGGAGAGAAAACCCCCCAGCATTTTTATGTCGACATAGTTTACTTATAGAATAGCTGACTTTCTTTTTACCTCAATAAAAAAATAGTTAAGCCTTTATTAAAAAAGTTTGATATCTTTCTTTTTAATTAATAAGGGTAAGTTTTGTAATTTATATAACATTTTTGTAAACCAGATCATTTTCACCAGGTTGATTTTCCCAGACAAAGACACAGGGAGCTTTTTCCAGAATTCAAATGAACCGTTTAATTTGCAAAAAATAGAATTATAGTTTTCCTCATACCATTTTACTGGGTTCCTATTTAGCCAGATACCAAAATATAATATTTTGTCGACTTCTTTAAAATAGGATATTTTGGGCAGAATTTTTTGTATTTCTGATCCACATTCCCCTGTGTAATGACTTCTCTCACACACTTGCAGCCACCCATTCTCTCCCCTGTGTAATGACGATCTCACACACCCGCAGCCTCCCATCCTTTCCCTTGTGTAATGAGGTCCTCACACACCCGCAGTCTCCCATACTCCTCTCCCCTGTGTAATGACATTTTCTCACACACCCGCAGCCTCCATCCTCTCCCCTGTGTAATGACATTCTCTCATTCACACACCCGCACCCATCCTCTCCCCTGTGTAATGAGGTTCTCACACACCCGCACCCATCCTCTCCCCTGTGTAATGAGGTTCTCACACACCCGCAGCCTCCCATCCTCCTCTCCCCTGTGTAATGACGCTCTCTCTCTCACACCCGCAGTCCATCCTCTCCCCTGTGTAATGAGGTCCTCACTCACACGCAGCCTACCTTCCTATCCCCTGTGTAATGAGGTCCTCACTCACACGCAGCCTACCTTCCTCTCCTCTGTGTAATGAGGTCCTCACACACCCGCAGCCTCCCATCCTCCTCTCCCCTGTGTAATGACGTTCTCTCTCTCTCACACACACACACCCGCAGTCTCCATCCTCTCCCCTGTGCAATGACTTCTCTCTCACACACCTGCAGCCTCCTATCCTCTCCCCTGTGTAATGACGTTCTCTCTCTCACACACCCGCAGTCTCCATCCTCCCCCTGTGCAATGACTTCTCTCTCACACACCTGCAGCCTCCTATCCTCTCCCCTGTGTAATGACGTTCTCTCTCTCACACCTGCAGCCTCCATCCTCTCCCCTGTGTAATGAGGTCCTCACTCACACGCAGCCTACCTTCCTCTCCAATGTAGTAACATTCTCAAACAGGGCCTGCAATACTCTTCCCTTGTTCCCAAACACAAAGCTTTTCACTTTTCCCATTCCCATGAAACCTTAGGAATTGATTCCAGTAAACAATCATTAATTTTGTAATTATATAACAGAAGTGATACTGCACAAGGATCAGCATCAGAATGCTAGTTTATTGCACATTCAAGGAACTGTACAGATTTCTATAAATAAGAAATAGCTTAATATTTACAACTTGCTGCATTGGTCATCATAAAGGGTGGGGATGGGGATCAGTTAACACATTGAATATTTACACGCTGTAACATGGGGCTTCTAAACTGCTTCATGGTCAAACATCCAGTGTTTCGTAAACTTTCACTTCTAGAGAACCAACAATAATTTAATTAAGGGCCCATCTAGCAGTGTAAGGATTTCTGAAGCAGGTTCTGTTCAGTGTTCAGACTGTGCTTGTGGGGGTCCCTGAAAACTTAAGCAGTGTCACACGGTCATATTCTACCAGTACGCAATATTAACACAAAAACACAATGGCATGTAGGTGCAGAAAAGCAGCAAGAGATGGCAAATGAACCTGGAAAAGCCAGTAACACACAAAGCACATGACACACAAGCAGGGGAAGGTGGCATCTTCAAAGCAGCCACAGCACATATAGTTAATCAGGGGTATATGCATGGGCTCCGTATGCAGGAAGGAATGTTGTAGCAATACACCCAATAGCAGCTGTCAGGAGAGCCGGCTGCAAGGAAGATGTGGCAGACAGGAGGATTGTGTGCAGAGTGTTTCCAGACAGGGGTGTAGGTCAACTGGAAACAGGCCGAGGAGGCCTGCTCTTTATTTCTGCTTCCTTGCCTCTTACAGCAGCCACATACGAGAAGAGACACAGCACGGAATAGCAGATCTCGTGGGCCTAAAAAAAGAAAAGTGACATGGTAAATAATGAGAGGGGGACATGACAATTCAAGAACATAAAAGCAAATACAGCATAAACAGTTGAACTTCAGAAGTCTTAGGGTTTGGTTATCCATTTTGCAGGACCGGGAACTCAGACTTTGCAACATGCTACACCATGATTGCTTGATCCGCGCAGGAATTCATATGTTCCTGTCGATTACAGGCCACAGCAAAGTATATAGGAAACCATACATAAGACGCTTTTCAAAGAGTATGTCCCTGGGCTACACAATAATGCAAAATGTACGAACAAAAGAAACAGTTTTAAAAACATTTTAAATACATTGTATGCAGATCTTTTGCAGCATTGTAGTTCATTTCTGACATATACTATGAGTTTATAAAATTTAGTCTAACGTCCCATTAATGACATTAAAGGGAGAGGAAACCCCAAAAATGTATTTCATGATTTGGATAGAACATACAATTTTAAACAAATTTCCAATTTACTTCCATTATCAAAAATCTTGTAATCCTGTGCTAAAGGAACAGCATTGCACTACTGGCAGCAAGATGAACACATCTAGTCAGCCAATCACAAAAGACAAATGTGTGCAGGCACCAATTAGCAGCAGCTCCCACTAGTGTAGGATATGTGCGTATTTTTTACAACAAGGGATATCAAGAGAACAAAGCACAAATTACGCGCTCTATCCGAATCATGCAAGTTTTATTTTGACTTTCCTATCACTTTAAGCAAAAAAATATATTAGTGTTAATAAGACACTCATACACAAATGAAGCAGTGAAAACAGTAATTCTAATGCACATGATACAATTATACTTTTTATAATACAATTTTTTTTGTTCAGATTTATTAAAGTGGATGTAAACTCACTGCTACTCGACAATCACAACTGCTTTATCATCAAAAAATAACAAGTTTAATTCATGAATTTTGTTAAAACATAATATATAAACAATGTATATACCTCTATAACTATAAAAGTCTCGGTTTCTCCCTCCGCCCACCATTTTGTTCGCTTTCCTTACATTGATTGACATTTCCCTAAACAAATAATGTGGCGTACCCCGTGGCGTCCAGTCCCTTTTTCGTAACGTCATTTTATATTTCTGCGCATGCGTCTTTTATATGCGCATGCGTAAAACCACTTGAGCTGGCTTTGGAAGCGCTGCGCGCACACGCTCTAAGCATGCGCATATAAAGGCCGCTTCCCCAAACTTTGTGTATTTCCCAGGAACTGCAAGTAAGTATCTATGCTGCTCCGCAAACTGTTTAAAATTGTAATGATATATTTAGAGTATTGAAAGAGCGGTTTGGAAGTGCCTGACTGATTACTAATGCAAATCCAGCAATAATAACTAAATTAGAAGCGCATGCGCACAAAAGGGACCCATCGAGAACGAGCAAGGGTAGTACGTCATAGAGCGGGTGGGACCGCTCTAGACGTTATGCGCTGAAAATGAAGGAAGTTATGGATGGGAGGAGCTGGCCTGAAAACGGAGCAAACTTACTAACTTAAATATAAGTTTATTTGTTCGTTATATAAATTACAAAAGTATGCGGTATTGATAAAAGAGTGCTTAAGAACAAATTTGGAAGTTCAATATGTAAAAAATTTACATCCACTTTAATGTATTGAAAAAGTAAATCAAACCTTTTTTTTCTAATTAAAAAAACCTCTACTTTCTTCTACAACGAATGCTGGGTAGCCACACTAAAGATGTTCTTTCATATTTTTATGTAAATGGAGATTTCAAACCAAAACTACAGAGAACTGGATTTTTTTATTTTTTTTTATTTTTTAAAGGGAATCTATGAGATCATTACATATCTTGTTCCTTAAAAATAGTAAGTTTTATTTAGTGGCTCAGTATAGGACAAGCATTAACCAATGAGATTAGACCTGCTTCCAGGTTAATGGAAAACTAATACACAATAGAATGAAAGGAATTGTAAGCACCTTAATTACATCCACTGCCGTCATCCAAAAGATTAACATATTAGCAGAGTCTAAATGTTATTAGAATAAATTAACACCTTGTTTGCTGCAGTGGTTTTTCAATAGTCAAAATCCACCCACCACATGGCCTTATTTGGAGGAGCCAATCTATACTTTAGTCTGGAGATGAGAGCTTGCCACTGTCATTGTGTTAAAAAAGAAAAGATAATAAACCACACATTAGGGACAGATATATTGCAAGCTTAGTTTTGTGAAAATTGATATGTGCTTTTTCACTTTCTAGGAATGTAAAATCCATCATTTTCAGTATTAAACCACAGGAATATTGGTCAAATAAAGTATATTGCAAAGTTATTTTTGTTTGAAAAAGAATTGTAAATGCAGGAAGTTCATATTTGTGTACAAAGCATATCAAATTTAATCAACCATCCACTGTAGGTGAAACAGTGAAGAAATAAACAGTGTGTCCATTTAGGTTTCCAAACAGCCTGAAAGTATTTTATAAAGGTTATACAATATCAACATGGAATGCCTGGAGACTCCTTAGCAGGGTTTTTAATTTTACTAACCACCCAGATTTTCAGGATTATCTTGGGTGAGAGCAGGTTAAAGGTATAGTAAGCCCAATTTTTTTTTTCTTTCATGATTCAGATAGAGCATGCAATTGTAAGCAACTTTCTAATTTACTCCTAGCATCAAATTGTCTTCCTTCTCTTGGTATCTTTATTTGAAAAGCATAAACGAATGTTTAAGAGCCGGCCCATTTTTGGTTCAGGACCCGGGTTGCACTTGCTGATTAGTTAGTTACATTTAGCCACAAATAAGCAAGAGCAACCCAGGTTCCGAACCAAAAATGGGCCGGCTCTTAAACATTCGTTTATGCTTTTCAAATAAAGATACCAAGAGAAGGAAGAAAAAATGATAATAGGAGTAAATTAGAAAGTCTGAATCATGAGAAAAAAAAACACATTTGGGTGTACTATCCTTTTACTGGTTACTGACAAGGTAATTATTACACCTGTGCTTTAGTTTAAATTTCCTGAAAATCTGACCTGAAGACTGGAATTGGAAAACTGTTTTAAATGGCAGTACTTTGAAATAATATAAACTGTTTAATGATATGAAGTAAAATATACTTTCATTATTTACTTAATTCTGAAAATTGTGGTTCTTCCAATCCTTTTTAAAAGTGCAGACATCAGACATAACTGCTATATTACACATAGTCATTATCTGCACACTTTAGTGACCCATTTATAGCTGTCCTTAATTGGGCTCAGCAGAGATGGAAACCTAGGTTACAACATGGCGGTGGATATTGTTTTATGGAGACTAAAACTTGGCATTATTTGTAATATTTAATCAACTTTCCAATTTACTTCTATTATTGAATTTGATTCCTTCTCTTGGTATCCTTTGTAAAAGGAGCAGCAATTCACTACTGGGAGCTAGCTGAACACATCAGATGAGCAAATGCAGCCACCAATCAGCAACTAACTCCCAGCAATACATAGAAGTAAACTGGAAAGTTGTGTGCTTGTTCCATCTAACCATGAAAGTTTAATTTTCTTGGAGAACCAACACTAATATATACATTGTTGCAAACAATGTTCCCTCTAGTGATCAATAATGTACAACATTGTTGCAAACACTGCTGCCACATGTTCATGAACCTACCTTTATTAGGCACTTTATAGTGTCCTATACTTGCCATTAAATGATTGGTTGCAGGATGCATGGACAATTAATCACTTTACAGCAGCTTACATGTTATTTTCCTTTTTAGTACATTATCAGACTCCCTACTACAACTTCAATGTATCTACAGATTATTGCAATCTCTATATTCTTTCTCCCTCATGTCAGGGTACCTGTGAACAGCATTAAATAAACTACTACATATGTATCAAATACATTTTGATATTTGATGTCAGCTAAGATCTCCCTTGACATGAGTTTTGTGGGCTATAACCAGAATAGACCAGCCCCCCTTTTTCCTGATTACAGAACAAAGACTCACATCTGTAAAATTTCAGGATGACACAGACCCCCCCTTGCTGTGACTGGGTATACATTACAGGCCAAGATATCTCAAATTATCAATTTCAAAGGAAACTTGTATACAGAGTTTTTCCCTATCTGAAAAAGCAGTCGCTTACTCTGAACTGATATCTGAATATACAAACATACTCAGAGGATATAGCTGCTCTCATCTAGGTGTTAAGTATCCCCTACTGAGTTTCAAATACACAAAGCTCAGACGTACGTCTCAAATGGAAAATAGTAGGAGAAAACAGAGATACATCCTTTGCTGAAAACACATAAGAAATTAAATCTTGATTTTAAAAAGAGAAGTTAGAAATTCATCTATATGAACAGTATAATTCTCAAAGATTTGACACTCAGACAGTATAAATATCTATATATGGATCTGGGAAATGCAATTCAGATTTGTAATAGATTAAATAACAATTGTAATAATCCCATTTTAAAATATATTACATTTTTGTTTTTCTATCTTCCAGACATCGAAGAGACAGATTGGACTCCAGATGGGGCTAATAGATGCTGATACATGATTGCCTGCATGGTATAACCTAAGTCATATCATATGGTTATGCACTAAATATTTATATAACTGGGAAATAATTTTAAAGGGACACTCAGGTTAAATAAAATTTTCATGATTCAGATACAGCATGTAATTTTAAACAACTTTCCAATTTACATCCATTAAAAAAAATGTGCACAGTCTTTTATATTTACAATTTTGAGTCACCAGATCCTACTGAGCATGTGCAAGAATTCACAGACTATACGTATATGCATTTGTGATTGGATGATTGCTATCACATGGTACAAGGAGAGTGGAAATATACATAACTTTGAAATTTGTTATAAAAAAATCTACTACTCATTTGAAGTTCAGACTAAGTGCTATTGCATTGTCTTGTTATCTTGCATTTGTTGATTATGCAAATCTAATGTGTTGACTGGTCCTTTAAATACGTCACTTAAAATATTATAAGTAGAATTGTATGGAAGTATACATCAGATAGATATATTGTATAGATTTAAAGGATTACTTTCTGTTATCATTTTTAAGCTAAACAACTAACATATTAAAGTTAATAAACATTAATTAAAACCTACTGACCTATATTTTCTCCAAAACAAAGTTTCATAACGTTCTAAAAGTTATATCTTTTATTCGCCGATGATGTCACGTTATCCTGCCCACTATTTTCAGCACTGCATGTTCAAAATACTTAAACCAATAACTTTGTGTTTAAAGCGCCATTTTGAAACCTAGGTACTGTAAACGGATTGGTACAGAGCAGGATGGGTTTGGAAAACAATTAAATTTGCAGACAAGATTTCTGATATACGGTAGAGATATGTTAATGAAATGCTATTGATGAAAAGCGTATATGGGGTAGTTAGTTAGTAACAGGCATAGAAAATATTTACTTACAGTGGCCCTTTAAGGTTATGCATAGACCTGGTATCTGAATGTATAGGAAGTCTACATATATATTTTCTAAAATATTATAGGATTGAAGTATGCTCATGTTTAATCTCTATAGATACACAAGTCATATTAGATGGGACATATATGCTGACCATAAGTTTATTAATACAAGAAATTATAGTATATTAAATAAACATTTTAAGGTGAGATATTTAAACTGCAGCAATAATTGACGGTGAGACTGCATTTCTGGTTATCTGCTGCCACCAACAGTTCAGAAATGGTATGACAGCCAAATGAATTCACTATTAGAACATATGCATATCCAAATAACCAATCAATGCTCAGCTCCGTTAGGGCCTATCAGAGACAGCACCGTGGGGCGCATCCCATATTCACCACTGATTAGAATAAAAAGGGGTGGGGTATATCACGTGATATAACCTCATGCAAGGAGAAAGAAAGGTGTCTTTACTGCTGAGTTTTGACTGACAAACTGTTGCCTTGGAATCCAGTCTCTATAAAGCAAATCTGGGCCTAACTTCCTTATCCATATTGCAAAAATACCTCTCTTAATTTATGAGGTGAACTTCAATTTTATCTGTTAACGTATAAAAGGTTATTTCATACTTTTATATTTAAATCAAAGATATTCTAAAGCTTTAGTTAGATTGTAGTAAGTATATTGGTTGTTTAGAAATAATTTCTGATTTTAATATCATAAATTAATTACAGTTATTGCTCTCTCTCTCTCTCTCTCTCTATCTATATATATATATTAGAATTTGCTTTATGGTAGCTAAATAAAAGGTTATTTCAGCTCAGATAAATTGGCATATAAATTGGCTGTTTGCATTAATAATATATACAATTTCTGATGTTTCTAATTGAAGTTATAAAGAATTATTTGTGGGCTAAATAACAATTATACTTGTCTGAAAGTTATATTAAATCTATTGAGACCAAGTAAGATTTGTGTGAAGTATCTTGGTTAATTGTTTATCTAAACACTGAAGTTAGCGGCCCATATTCTGGTATTTTATTGTGGTATTTTAATGCGATTCATTGTGAGCAAGGTTAATTTTAAGGGTATATCTTTTATGATCTTTGTAAAGAATATTATAACAGCATAAGCGTGTCTAGGTTGATTCATAATCTAGTTTCTATAAATATAATTCAATGTGTTTAAAATTTTTAACTAATCTAAAGAATTTAGCAATAATTATTAATTTTAATTGTTTCGTATATACATTTTAATTGGAGGTTGTTTTAAAAAATATTATAAATAAATTGTATTATAAGCCTGGTATATACTGACAATCTGTAATTCCCTTTCCTTTCCCTATGTCAAAAAACAGAATTTATGCTTACCTGATAAATTTCTTCCTTTTGCTATGTACCGAGTCCATGGATTTATCCTAACTTGTGGGATATTGTTCTTCCTGACAAGAAGTAGCAAAGAGAGCACCACAGCAGAGCTGTCTATATAGCTCCCCCCTTAACTCCACACCCAAGTCATTCGACCGAAGGCCAAGGAAGAAAAGTAGAAACTATAAGGTGCAGAAGTGACTGAAGTTTACATAAAAAATACTATCTGTCTTGAATAGACAGGGCGGGCCGTGGACTCGGTACATCGCAAAAGAAAGAAATTTATTAGGTAAGCATAAATTCTGTTTTCTTTTGCAAGATGTACCGAGTCCACGGATTCATCCTAACTTGTGGGATACCAATACCAAAGCTTTAGGACACGGATGAAGGGAGGGACAAGACAGGAACCTAAACGGAAGGCACCACTGCTTGCAAAACCTCTCCCCCAAAAATAGCCTCCGAAGAAGCAAAGGTATCAAATTTGTAAAATTTGGAAAAGGTATGAAGCGAAGACCAAGTCGCAGCCTTACAAATCTGTTCAACAGAAGCATCATTTTTAAAAGCCCATGTGGAAGCCACCGCTCTAGTGGAGTGAGCTGTAATTCTTTCAGGAGGCTGCTGTCCAGCAGTCTCATAAGCCAAACGGATGATGCTTTTCAGCCAAAAGGAAAGAGAGGTAGCCGTAGCCTTTTGACCTCTATGCTTTCCAGCATAGACAACAAACAAAGAAGATGATTGGCGAAAATCTTTGGTTGCCTGCAAATAAAACTTCAAGGCATAAACCACGTCCAAGTTGTGCAATAGACGGTCCTTCTTAGAAGAAGGATTATGACACAGAGAAGGAACAACAATTTCTTGATTGATATTCCTGTTAGAAACAACCGTAGGGATGAACCCAGGTTTGGTATGCAAAACCACCTTATCAGCATGGAAAACAAGAAAAGGCGAGTCACATTGTAATGCAGATAGTTCAGAAACTCTTCGAGCTGAAGAGATAGCAACTAGAAACAGAACTTTCCAAGATAGAAGCTTAACATCTATGGAATGCATGGGTTCAAACGGAACCCCCTGAAGAACTTTAAGAACTAAATTGAGACTCCATGGCGGAGCAACAGGTTTAAACACAGGCTAAATTCTAACTAAAGCATGACAAAAAGCACGAACATCTGCCAGATGCTTGTGCAACAGAATAGACAAAGCAGATATCTGTCCCTTTAAGGAACTAGCGGACAATCCTTTCTCCAATCCTTCTTGGAGAAAAGAAAAAATCCTAGGAATCCTGATCTTACTCCATGCGTAGCCTTTGGATTCACACCAAAAAAGATATTTACGCCATATCTTATGATAGATCTTCCTGGTGACAGGCTTTCAAGCCTGAATCAAGGTATCTATGACCGAGAAACCCCGCTTTGATAAAATCAAGCGTTCAATATCCAAGCAGTCAGTTGCAGAGAAATTAGATTTGGATGCTTGAATGGACCTTGAATCAAAAGATCCTGTCTCAGTGGCAGAGTCCATGGTGGCAGAGATGACATGTCCACCAGGTCTGCATACCAAGTCCTGCGTGGCCACGCAGGCGCTATCAAAATCATTGAAGCTCTCTCCTGTTTGATTCTGGCAATTAGACGCAGAAGGAGAGGGAATGGTGGAAACACATAAGCCAGGTTGAACGACCAGGGTACTGCTAGAGCATCTATCAGTACTGCCTGAGGATCCCTTGACATGGATCCGTAACAAGGAAGTTTGGCATTCTAACGAGACGCCATCAGATCCAATTCTGGTGTGCCCCATAGCTGAACCAGTTGAGCAAACACCTCGGGATTGAGCTCCCACTCTCCCGGATGAAAAGTCTGACGACTTAGAAAATCTGCCTCCCAGTTCACCCCTGGGATATAGATCGCTGATAGATGGCAAGAGTGAGTCTCTGCCCATCGGATTATCCTGGAAACTTCTATCATCGCCAAGGAACTCCTTGTTCCCCCCTGATGATTGATATAAGCTACAGTCGTGATGTTGTCCGACTGAAACCTTATGAATCCGGGCGAAGCCAGCTGAGGCCACGCCTGAAGAGCATTGAATATCGCTCTTAATTCCAGAATATTTATCGGTAGGAGGGCCTCCTCCTGAGTCTACAAACCCTGTGCTTTCAGGGAATTCCAGACTGCACCCCAGCCCAGTAGGCTGGCGTCCGTCGTCACAATAACCCACGCTGGCCTGCGGAAACACATTCCCCTGGACAGGTGATCCTGTGACAACCACCAAAGAGGAGAGTCTCTGGTCTCTTGATCCAGATTTATCTGAGGCGATAAATCTGCATAATCCCCATTACACTTTTTGAGCATGCATAGTTGCAGTGGTCTGAGATGCAAGCGAGCAAACGGAACTATGTCCATTGCCGCTACCATTAGTCTGATTACCTCCATACACTGAGCCACTGACGGCCGAGGAATGGAATGAAGAGCTTGGTAGGTGGGTAAAATCTTTGATTTCCTGACCTCTGTCAGAAATATTTTCATGTCCACCGAATCTATCAAAGTTCCCAGGAATGGAACTCTTGTGAGAGGAATAAGAGAATTCTTTTTCACGTTCACCTTCCACCCATGAGATCTTAGAAAGGCCAACACTAAGTCCGTGTGAGACTTGGCAAGTTGGAAAGTCGACGCTTGAATTAAAATGTCGTCTAGATAAGGCGCCACTGCTATGCCCCTCGGCCTTAGGACCGCCAGAAGGGAAGCTAGCACCTTTGTGAAGATTCTTGGCGCCGTGGCCAACCCAAAGGGAAGAGCCACAAACTGGTAATGCCTGTCCATAAAGGCAAACCTGAGGAACTGGTGATGATCTTTGTGTCATATATTGACCCTCCTGGATCATTGGTAAAATAGTCCGAATGGTCTCCATCTTGAAGGATGGAACTCTTAGGAATTGGTTTAGGATCTTGAGATGTAGAATTGGTCTGAAGGTTCCCTCTTTTTTGGGAACCACAAACAGATTGGAGTAGAAACCTTGCCCCTGTTCTGTTTTCGGAACTGGGCAGATCACTCCCATGGTAAAAAGGTCTTCTACACAGCGTAAGAACGCCCCTCTTTTTGTCTGGTTTACAGACAATTGAGAAAGATGGAACCTCCCCCTTGGAGGATAATCTTTGAAATTTAGGAGATACCCCTGGGTTACAATTTCTACGGCCCAGGAGTCCTGAACGTCTCATGCCCAGGCCTGAGCAAAGAGAGAAAGTCTGCCCCCTACTTGATCCGGTCCTGGATCGGGGGCTACCACTTCATGCTGTCTTAGTGGCAGCAGCAGGCTTTTTGGCCTGTTTACCCTTGTTCCAAGCCTGGTTAGGTCTCCAGGTTGGCTTGGATTGAGCAAAGTTCCCCTCTTGCTTTGCAGCAAGAGAAGAGGAAGCGGGACCACCCTTGAAGTTTTGAAAGGAACAAAAATTATTTTGTTTGGTCCTTGTCTTATTTGACTTATCTTGAGGGAGGGCATGACCCTTCCCTCCAGTGATGTCTGAAATGATCTCTTTCAGTGCAGGCCCAAATAGGGTCTTACCTTTGAAAGGGATGGTCAAAAGCTTAGATTTAGATGACACATCAGATGACCAGGACTTAAGCCATAACGCTCTTCGCGCTAAAATGGCAAAACCTGAATTCTTTGCCGCTAACTTAGCAAGATGAAAAGCGGCGCCTGTAATAAAAGAATTAGCCAACTTAAGGGCCTTAATTCTGTCCAAAATATCATCTAGTGGGGTCTCCACCTGAAGAGCCTCTTCTAGAGCCTGAAACCAAAAAGCAGCTGCAGTGGTTACCGGAACAATGCACGCTATAGGTTGAAGAAGAAAACCCTGATGAACAAACATTTTCTTTAGGAGACCCTCTAACTTTTTATCCATAGGATCAATGAAAGCACAACTGTCTTCAATAGGTATAGTTGTAGGCTTAGCTAGAGTAGAAATAGCTCCCTCCACCTTAGGGACCGTCTGCCATGAGTCCTTTATGGTGTCAGAAATGGGGAACATTTTCTTAAAAACAGGAGGGGGAGCGAACGGAATACCTGGTCTATCCCATTCCTTCATAACAATGTCCGAAATCCTCCTAGGGACCGGACAAACAGTGTAAACAGGAACCTCTAAATATTTGTCCATTTTACACAATTTCTCTGGAACGACAATAGGGTCACAATCATCCAGAGTAGCTAAATCCTCCCTGAGCAATAAACGGAGGTGCTCTAGCTTAAACTTAAATGCCGTCATATCTGAATCTGTCTGAGGAACATCTTTCCTGAATCAGAAATCTCTCCCTCAGACAGCAAATCCCTCATCCCTACCTCAGAACATTGTGAGGGAATATCAGATACGGCTACTAAAGCATCAGAAGGCTCAGCATTTGTTCTTAACCCAGAGCTACTGTGCTTCCCTTGCAACCCTGGCAGTTTAGATAAAACCTCAAAAATTCCGAAATTTTAACAGTGTACCCACTAAGCCTTAGAAGGATTGCACTAGGATTACTGCTTACCCTTTTCCTAATGGGGACACTGTCAGCCTTTCTGAGTTAACACAGTCTCTGCAGAAAATATGACTGAACATACCTCATTGCTGTATAGCAAGAAACCGTTCCTCACACTGAAGTTTTCCTGTACTCCTCAGCTCATCTGGGAACAGCAGTGGACCTTAGTTACAAATGCTAAGATCATCATCCTCCAGGCAGAAATCTTCATCTATATCCTGCCTGAGAGTAAATAGTACAACACCGGTACCATTTAAAAATAACAAACACTTGATTGAAGATAAAATAAAACTAACAGTTTAACACCTCTTCTCTTTACCCTTCCTGCTTAGAGCCAGCAAAGAGAATGACTGGGGTGTGGAGTTAAGGGGGGAGCTATATAGACAGCTCTGCTGTGGTGCTCTCTTTGCTACTTCCTGTCAGGAAGGACAATATCCCACAAGTAAGGATGAATCCGTGGACTCGGTACATCTTGGAAAAGAAAAGTCCTTTAGCACCAGGTATGTAGGTATACCATAGGTCAGATTCAGAAAAGGGAATTTAAGGAAAAAAGTATTTTTTGTTAATAACCACATACATACAATTCATTTATTTAAGAAATAGACTTTGTTTAAACACACATACAAAAACATATTTTTAACTGGAAGGTTTTACATAATTTGATCAGAATGACTTCTTGAGAAAAAACATAATTTATGCTTACCTGATAAATTTATTTCTCTTGTAGTGTATCCAGTCCACGGATCATCCATTACTTATGGGATATTAATTCCTCCCCAACAGGAAGTGCAAGAGGATTCACCCAGCAGAGCTGCTATATAGCTCCTCCCCTAGCTGCCATTACCAGTAATTCGACCGAAAACATGCAGAGAAAGGAAAACCATAGGGTACAGTGGTGACTGTAGTTTAATGGAAAAATTACCTGCCTTAAAGTGACAGGGCGGGCCGTGCACTGGATACACTACAAGAGAAATAAATTTATCAGGTAAGCATAAATTATGTTTTCTCTTGTTAAGTGTATCCAGTCCACGGATCATCCATTACTTATGGGATACCAATACCAAAGCTAAAGTACACGGATGACGGGAGGGACAGGCAGGCTCTTTATACGGAAGGAACCACTGCCTGAAGAACCTTTCTCCCAAAAACAGCCTCCGAAGAAGCAAAAGTGTCAAATTTGTAAAATTTGGAAAAAGTATGAAGAGAAGACCAAGTTGCAGCCTTGCAAATCTGTTCAACAGAAGCCTCATTCTTAAAGGCCCAAGTGGAAGCCACAGCTCTAGTAGAATGTGCTGTAATTCTTTCAGGAGGCTGCTGTCCAGCAGTCTCATAGGCTAACCGTATTATGCTACGAAGCCAAAAGGAGAGAGAGGTAGCCTAAGCTTTTTGACCTCTCCTCTGACCAGAATAAACGACAAACAGGGAAGACGTTTGTCGAAAATCCTTAGTTGCCTGTAGATAAAATTTCAGGGCACGGACTACATCTAGATTGTGTAGCAGACGTTCCTTTTTCGAAGAAGGATTAGGACACAAAGATGTAACCACAATCTCTTGATTGATATTCCTGTTAGTGACCACCTTAGGTAGGAACCCAGGTTTAGTACGCAGAACTACCTTGTCTGAATGAAAAATCAGATAAGGAGAATCACAATGTAAGGCAGATAACTCAGAGACTCTTCGAGCCGAGGAAATCGCCATTAAAAACAGAACTTTCCAAGATAACAACTTGATATCAATGGAATGAAGGGGTTCAAACGGAACCCCCTGTAAAACATTAAGAACTAAGTTCAAACTCCATGGTGGAGCAACAGTTTTAAACACAGGCTTGATCCTAGCTAAAGCCTGATAAAAAGCTTGAACGTCCGGAACTTCTGACAGACGTTTGTGTAAAAGAATGGACAGAGCTGAAATCTGTCCCTTTAAGGAACTAGCGGATAAACCCTTTTCTAAACCTTCTTGTAGAAAAGACAATATCCTCGGAATCCTAACCTTACTCCATGAGTAACTCTTGGATTCGCACCAATATAAGTATTTGCGCCATATCTTATGGTAAATCTTTCTGGTAACAGGCTTCCTAGCCTGTATTAAGGTATCAATAACTGACTCAGAAAAACCACGTTTTGATAAAATCAAGCGTTCAATTTCCAAGCAGTCAGCTTCAGAGAAATTAGATTTTGATGTTTGAAGGGACCCTGGATCAGAAGGTCCTGTTTCAGAGGTAGCGACCAAGGTGGACAGGATGACATGTCCACTAGATCTGCATACCAAGTCCTGCGTGGCCATGCAGGCGCTATTAGAATCACTGATGCTCTCTCCTGTTTGATTCTGGCAATCAATCGAGGAAGCATCGGGAAGGGTGGAAACACATAAGCCATCCCGAAGGTCCAAGGTGCTGTCAAAGCATCTATCAGAACCGCTCCCGGATCCCTGGATCTGGACCCGTAACGAGGAAGCTTGGCGTTCTGTCGAGACGCCATGAGATCTATCTCTGGTTTGCCCCAACGTCGAAGTATTTGGGCAAAGACCTTCGGATGAAGTTCCCACTCCCCCGGATGAAAAGTCTGACGACTTAAGAAATCCGCCTCCCAGTTCTCCACTCCCGGGATGTGGATTGCTGACAGGTGGCAAGAGTGAGACTCTGCCCAGCGAATTATCTTTGATACTTCCATCATTGCTAGGGAGCTTCTTGTCCCTCCCTGATGGTTGATGTAAGCTACAGTCGTGATGTTGTCCGACTGAAACCTGATGAACCCCCGAGTTGTTAACTGGGGCCAAGCCAGAAGGGCATTGAGAACTGCTCTCAATTCCAGAATGTTTATTGGTAGGAGACTCTCCTCCTGATTCCATTGTCCCTGAGCCTTCAGAGAATTCCAGACAGCGCCCCAACCTAGTAGGCTGGCGTCTGTTGTTACAATTGTCCAGTCCGGCCTGCTGAATGGCATCCCCCTGGACAGATGTGGCCGAGAAAGCCACCATAGAAGAGAATTTCTGGTCTCTTGATCCAGATTCAGAGTAGGGGACAAGTCTGAGTAATCCCCATTCCACTGACTTAGCATGCACAATTGCAGCGGTCTGAGATGTAGACGTGCAAAGGGTACTATGTCCATTGCTGCTACCATTAAGCCGATCACCTCCATGCATTGAGCTACTGACGGGTGTTGAATGGAATGAAGGACACGGAATGCATTTTGAAGCTTTGTTAACCTGTCTTCTGTCAGGTAAATCTTCATTTCTACAGAATCTATAAGAGTCCCCAAGAAGGGAACTCTTGTGAGTGGAAAGAGAGAACTCTTCTTTTCGTTCACCTTCCATCCATGCGACCTTAGAAATGCCAGTACTAACTCTGTATGAGACTTGGCAGTTTGAAAGCTTGAATCAGAATGTCGTCTAGGTACGGAGCTACCGCAATTCCTCGCGGTCTTAGTACCGCCAGAAGAGCACCCAGAACCTTTGTGAAGATTCTCGGAGCCGTAGCCAATCCGAATGGAAGAGCTACAAACTGGTAATGCCTGTCTAGAAAGGCAAACCTTAGATACCGGTAATGATCTTTGTGAATCGGTATGTGAAGGTAAGCATCCTTTAAATCCACTGTGGTCATGTACTGACCCTTTTGGATCATGGGTAAAATTGTCCGAATAGTTTCCATTTTGAACGATGGAACTCTTAGGAATTTGTTTAGGATCTTTAAATCCAAGATTGGCCTGAAAGTTCCCTCTTTTTTGGGAACCACAAACAGATTTGAGTAAAACCCTTGTCCTTGTTCCGACCGCGGAACCGGATGGATCACTCCCATTAATAAAAGATCTTGTACGCAGCGTAGAAACGCCTCTTTATTTGGTTTGTTGACAACCTTGACAGATGAAATCTCCCTCTTGTGGGAGAGAATTTGAAGTCTAGAAGGTATCCCTGAGATATGATCTCTAACGCCCAGGGATCCTGGACATCTCTTGCCCAAGCCTGGGCGAAGAGAGAAAGTCTGCCCCCCACTAGATCCGTTCCCGGATCGGGGGCCCTCGATTCATGCTGTCTTAGGGGCAGCAGCAGGTTTCCTGGCCTGCTTGCCCTTGTTCCAGGACTGGTTAGGTCTCCAGCCTTGTCTGTAGCAAGCAACAGCTCCTTCCTGTTTTGGTGCAGAGGAAGTTGATGCTGCTCCTGCTTTAAAATTACGAAAGGAACGAAAATTAGACTGTCTAGCCTTAGGTTTGGCTCTGTCTTGAGGCAGGGCATGGCCTTTACCTCCTGTAATGTCAGCGATAATTTCTTTCAACCCGGGCCCGAATAAGGTCTGCCCTTTGAAAGGTATATTAAGCAATTTAGATTTAGAAGTAACGTCAGCTGACCAGGATTTTAGCCACAGTGCTCTGCGTGCCTGAATGGCGAATCCGGAATTCTTAGCCGTAAGTTTAGTTAAATGTACTACGGCATCTGAAATAAATGAGTTAGCTAACTTAAGGGCTTTAAGCTTGTGTGTAATCTCATCTAATGGAGCTGATTCAAGTGTCTCTTCCAGAGACTCAAACCAAAATGCTGCTGCAGCCGTGACAGGCGCAATGCATGCAAGAGGTTGCAATATAAAACCTTGTTGAACAAACATTTTCTTAAGGTAACCCTCTAACTTTTTATCCATTGGATCTGAAAAGGCACAGCTATCCTCCACCGGGATAGTAGTACGCTTAGCTAAAGTAGAAACTGCTCCCTCCACCTTAGGGACCGTTTGCCATAAGTCCCGTGTAGTGGCGTCTATTGGAAACATCTTTCTAAATATCGGAGGGGGTGAGAACGGCACACCGGGTCTATCCCACTCCTTAGTAACAATTTCAGTAAGTCTCTTAGGTATAGGAAAAACGTCAGTACTCGCCGGTACCGCAAAATATTTATCCAACCTACACATTTTCTCTGGTATTGCAACTGTGTTACAATCATTCAGAGCCGCTAACACCTCCCCTAGTAATACACGGAGGTTTTCCAGCTTAAATTTAAAATTTGAAATATCTGAATCCAGTTTGTTTGGATCAGAACCGTCACCCGCAGAATGAAGCTCTCCGTCCTCATGTTCTGCAAAATGTGACGCAGTGTCTGACATGGCCCTAATATTATCAGCGCACTCTGTTCTCACCCCAGAGTGATCACGCTTACCTCTTAGTTCTGGTAATTTAGCCAAAACTTCAGTCATAACAGTAGCCATATCCTGTAATGTGATTTGTAATGGCCGCCCAGATGTACTCGGCGCTACAATATCACGCACCTCCCGAGCGGGAGATGCAGGTACTGACACGTGAGGCGAGTTAGTCGGCATAACTCTCCCCTCGTTGTTTGGTGAAATATGTTCAATTTGTACAGATTGACTTTTATTTAAAGTAGCATCAATACACTTAGTACAGAAATTTCTATTGGGCTCCACTTTGGCTTTAGCACATATAGCACAGATATCTTCCTCTGAATCAGACATGTTTAACACACTAGCAAATAAACTAGCAACTTGGAAATACTTTTCAAGTAATTTACTATAATATGAAAACGTACTGTGCCTATAAGAAGCACAGAAAAAGTTATGACAGTTGAAAATTAATAAACTGAAAAGTTATAGCATCAAATCTTTGTAAAAAACATAATTTTAGCAAAGGATTGCTCCCATTAGCAAAGGATAACTAACCCTGATAGCAGAAAAAAAAATAAAAAAAAAAATACAGAAATAAACGTTTTTTTATCACAGTCAACTACAATCTCACAGCTCTGCTGTGAGTGATTACCTCCCTCAAAACAAGTTTTGAAGACCCCTGAGTTCTGTAGAGATGAACCGGATCATGCAGGGAAGACAATAAACTTCTGACTGAATTTTTTGATGCGTAGCAAAAGCACCAAAAAAGGCCCCTCCCCCTCACACATAACAGTGAGAGAGATCAGTAAACTGTCATAAATTAAATAAAACGACTGCCAAGTGGAAAAAAATAGTGCCCAAAACATTTTTTTTTCACCCAGTACCTCAGAAAATTAAACGATTTTACATGCCAGCAAAAAACGTTTAACATTAATAAATTGAGTGTTATTAAAAAGCCTGTTGCTAGTCCCTGCAAATTAGGCTAAAGTTTTATGCATACAGTATAATTCCAGTGAAGTGCCATTCCCCAGAATACTGAAGTGTAAAATATACATACATGACAGCCTGATACCAGTTGCTGCTACTGCATTTAAGGCTGAGTTTACATTATATCGGTATGGCAGAATTTTCTCATCAATTCCATTGTCAGAAAATAATAAGCTGCTACATACCTCTTTGCAGATTAATCTGCCCGCTGTCCCCTGATCTGAAGTTTACCTCTCCTCAGATGGCCGAGAAACAGCAATATGATCTTAACTACTCCGGCTAAAATCATAGAAAAACTCAGGTAGATTCTTCTTCAAATTCTACCAGAGAAGGAATAACACACTCCGGTGCTATTATAAAATAACAAACTTTTGATTGAAGGTATGAAACTAAGTATAATCACCACAGTCCTCTCACACATCCTATCTATTCGTTGGGTGCAAGAGAATGACTGGTAATGGCAGTTAGGGGAGGAGCTATATAGCAGCTCTGCTGGGTGAATCCTCTTGCACTTCCTGTTGGGGAGGAGTTAATATCCCATAAGTAATGGATGATCCGTGGACTGGATACACTTAACAAGAGAAACAAAGTTTATGCTTACCTGATAAATGTATTTATTTGTTGACACGGTGAGTCCACGGATCATCATCAATTACTGGTGGGAATATCACTCCTGGCCAGCAGGAGGAGGCAAAGAGCACCACAATAAAGCTGTTAAGTATCACTTCCCTTCCCACAACCCCCAGTCATTTGACTGATGGAAAAGAAGAGAAAGGAAATAACAGAAGGTGCAGAGGTGCCTGAGGTTTACATGACAAAGAAAAACTGTCTGGAAAAAACAGGGCGGGCCGTTGGACTCACCGTGTCAAGAAATAAATAAATAAATTTATCAGGTAAGCTTAATTTTGTTTTCTTTCTAATGACAGTGATTCCAAGGATCATCATCAATTACTGTTGGGAATCAATACCCAAGCAAGAGGACACAGATGATAAGGGAGGGACAAGACAGGTAACCTAAACAGAAGGCACCACTGCTTGAAGAACCTTTCTCCCAAAAGAAGCCTCAGCCGAGGCAAAAGTATCAAACTTATACAATTTAGAAAAAATATGTAAAGATGACCAAGTTGCAGCCTTGCAAAACTGTCCACAGAAGCTTCATTCTTGAAAGCCCAGGAAGAAGAGACATTCCTCGTGGAATGAGCTGTGATCTTCTCAGGAGCTTGCTGACCATCATTCTCATAGGCCAAACGGATAACACTCTTTAGCCAAAAAGAAAGCGAAGTAGCCGTAGCTTTCTGACCTCGCAAATTCCCAGAAAAATAAACAAATAAGGTACAGGACTGACGAAAGTCGCCTGCAGAATTTCAGCGCACGAACATCATCTAGGTTATGAAACAAACGTTCCTTATGAGAAGAAGGGTTAGGACACAAAGGAGGAACAACAATTTCCTGATTAATATTCTTGAACGAAACAAATGTAGGCAAGAAACTTAACTTAGTACGCAAAACCACCTTATCAGAATTAAATATGAGATAAGGGGAATCACACTGTAGCGCCGACAGCTCTAAAACTCTCTGAGCAGAGGAAATAGCAACAATAAACAAAACTTCCTAAGGTAACAACTTAATATCTAAGGAATGCATAGGCTCAAACAGAGCCTGCTGTAAAACCTTAAGAACAAGATTAAGAATCCAGGGAGGAGTAACCGGTTTAAACACAGGCAGGATCCTGACCAAGGCCTGACAAAATTATTGCACGTCTGGCACATCCGCCAAACGCTTATGCAACAAAATAGACAATGCCGAAATCTGACCCTTCAGAGTACTAGCTGACAAACCCTTCTCCAGACCATCCTGGAGAAAGGAAAAAATCCTAGGAATCCTGACTCTACTCCAAGAGTATCCCATGGATTTACACCAATACCAATATTTACACCAAATCTTATAGAAGATCTTACGAGTCACAAGCTTACGAGCCTGGATCAAGGTCTTGATGACCGACTCTAAAAACCCACGCTTAGATAAAATTAAGCGTTCAACCTCCAAGCAGTCAGCTTCAGAGAAACGAGGTTTGGATGAAGGAAGGGACCCTGAAGTAGAAGGTCCTTCCAAGGTAAAGGAGATGGCAATCCACTAGGTCTGCATACCAGATCCTGTGAAGCCACGCAGAGACTATTAGCATTACCGACACACACTCCTGAGAGATACGAGTGATGACTCATAGAAGGAGAGCAACCGAAAGAAAACAAGTATACCAGCCTGAAATCCCAAGAACCGCCATGGCATCTATCAGAGCAGCCTGAGGAACTCTCCACTCCCAGAATTCACTCCTGAAAGTAAAAAATGGATAAGCAATGAAAGTGAGCATCTGCCCACTGAACAATGTAACCACTGAGATGAAAATGTTCAATTAAAACCTGACCATCAGATAAAATGACTGAAGTAAAGCCATCAGAGCATTGAAGATAATGCTCACTCCAAGAAAGATATGGGGAGAATAGACGCCTCCCAAGTCCATAGTCACCAACCCAACGGGCTAGTGACCATGGTCACTATTACTCAGGAAGATCTCAAGAAGAATGTGTTCCGAGACAGATGCCCCTGAGAAAAACCAAAATGATTCTGGAAAATGTGGGCAACTAACCTGCTACCTCTTGCGAGTTAAGCGAGGGCTCTACCACCAATTCCTCTCCGATTCCCAGAGAAAAAATCTTGAGTCGACAGATACAGATCTATCCTCCGAGACAGGGACACAAAGTCCCCGGTCCGCAGAACCACAGATGGAATCGATCAAAGGAATGATGTCCAAAGAAACAACCATCAGACCATTACCTCCATACATTGAACCACTGGGGAGCCAAACAGAGTCTGACCTCTGACAAAAATATTTTCAAAGGAAGGGAACTAGTAAGGTTCCTTAGAAAACTACTCCCGTAGCTGGAATAAGAGAACTCAATTTCAGATTTACTTCCATCCGCAAAACTAAAAAAAAAGACAACAAGGTTTCAGTATGAAAGTTTACTTGTTAAAGAAAATGGCGCCTGAAACATTATGACATCCAGGAAGGGCATCCAGTTATTGCTGCTTTTCTGCAGTGTATGCACTTATTCTGTGAAGGCCTGTGAACCAGAATTCAAACACCATGCCTGTTCAGACACAACAGAGAAGCATATTGTGTCTAAAACTATTATTTGTGTTACCATTGCACAGTATGCATGTCCTGTGCCTGGAGATGATCCTAAGACCTCTGGTTTCTGGCCAGTTGCCTTCTGCCTGAGCCACTGGAGGATTCTGAAACCTGTAATTTAGCCCCCTCTGAAAGCCATGGCAAGGCCAAAAGGAAGAGTTATTGGGACAAGGAGCTTTAGATAACCAAAAGCTCTCTAAATTCCAGAGGCAGCCAAATAAACCACCACACAAAGCACCAGCACCTGTGGGTGGATTCAACCTGAGGAACTTAATTAACTGAAAGTGATTGACATAAAATTTAAGCTCAGAATCTTCTAGGACTATGGACCATGAGCAGACTTAGAAGGGAGTGCTTGACACGCCAGTGCCCAGAACTAGATACAGGGTATGTGTAGACTGAGGATAAGCTAAACCAGAATTGCCACCCTCCTAACTGCACTTCTCACAAAGTGTGCCATTAAATTGGGGGATTTTTTACAGAGGTTGGAGGTGGCGCCCAAGGCTATCTGGCAAAGGAATGGTTAATAAGAAAATATACCTTCGACTAAACCTAAAAAACTAAATAAGGCGTCGAATTTAAAGGACAGTCAAGTCCAAAAAAATCCTTTCATGATTCAAATAGGGCATGAAATTTAACTTTCCAATTTAGTTTTATCACCAATTTTGCTTTGTTCTCTTGGCATTCTTAGTTGAAAGCTAAACCTAGGAGGTTCATATGCTAATTTCTTAGACCTTGAAGGCCACCTGTAATCTAAATGCATTTTGACAGTTTTTCAACACTAGAGGACATTAGTTCCTGTGTTTCATATAGATAACATTGAGCTCATGCATGTAAATTTACAGTGGAGTGACCACTGATTGATTATCACATACGAAGGTGTTCAGGCGGAAATCTGAAGGATACAACTTCAGCAACAGATAAAGGAAGTATACTGTACTCATCTGAGAATTTATACTCAGAGACTACTGACGTTATCCTCCTCATCAGACCTACGAGGAAGGCAAACAGTGTAGCAGCAGGTGGTACAGAAACCTCACTATCTGAATATCTAATATTCCTCCTGCAATTTTCCCCCTGAAAAAAAGAAAAACAGATAATGCTAAAGATACCCAAAGGATACCTGAGTAGCAGATTCTGCAGCAAATAACTCCTCCAGGAGATAATGAGGAACCGCAAGGCACATCAGGAGACACCATAAAGGCTTGGGACATGGAAGGAGAAAACTTTGGAAATACCTACACAGCATCATCATGGGAGACATTGGGTTCAGAGACAACGCGTTATTCGCAGGAGATTTAACGAAACAAGAACGCACATGATTGTATATTTGCAAACAATATTAGTGTCTAAAAGCCAAACAGAATTCACTGCAAGAAAAACAGAGGCAAATTAGTCCAATTTTACAATAATGAAAATACAAGTCTGTCACTTTAAAAACAGTAATTTAAAGTCAATGTAAGAGACGTTGCAGCAGTAAAGAGTACGCAAATCATGATTTGTTCTGCAATTTTTTGTTCATACAAAATAAAGAAAACGTTCACCATAAACATGATAAGGAACGTTTTAAATTTACAATATCGATTTTATAGAGTAGGACTTGCACATTAACATTTGTGTTGTGTAACAAGAAAAACATGTAAGCTCCATTCTCAGCCGGAATTGACTGAGAAAGGCGGGGTCACATGACCGGACCAAGCCAGAGATGTAAATGGCGCCGCAGCTCGTTCTCTATGAAGGAGGCTGAGACACAACTAACAGTATGGGATACAGCGCGCAACATTATTTAACATTGCACTTCAAACTACCACCACCAGAAAGTCTGCTTGACCCTGTGCCAAACAATTACAATCTCGCATTAAACTCAGAAACTGCTCCTTCACACAGCAGTGTGGCAGTAAATTCCTAATAAGGAAACCGCCATCAAACTGCGCAGTCAAAAGACAGACACACTACACAAAAAGTGTCCATACTGAGAAGCTAATAATACAAGTACAGTACATAGAGTCACTACTCTGATAACAATAGTATAGAGGTGACATTAACCCCAAGGTGCCTCTAAACATACAATGAGCCCAGACAATCAGGGGACTCATATTAACCCCTAGTCTTCCTGTCACTATAAAGTGCCCTGCGTCCTGCCTAAAATATCCTTCTAAGGGATGTGTGTGTCCCATATAATGTTGCAGAGAAGGATTAACCCTTTTAGTTTCAGTCTCCCACCCTGAAGACGAAAAGGCACTTACCTGCAGTCTAGCCGTCCGGCAGGACAGCCTACCTGATATGAGAGGATGCCACTCCTCACAGAGATCTGTAGAGAAAAGTAAGACAGAGTAAACCTATTCAGGCTTTCTATGCCATGGGCAGCAACAATGTTAGGAAAATGCAGCAAGACCCACCTTACAAATCCTAACTGCTTTAAAGTCACCACTGCCCTACTGAAGAGACTAACACAGTATGGCTATACCCAAACTTGAAAGGAAAGATCAGAGCAAACCTACTCTGCTTTCAAAATAATAAAATCTTGATTGAAGTGAAAGAAATCCAATCTTCTTCAGACACCAAAAACTTCCTCTTCCTTGTACTGAAGGCAAAGAGAATGACTGGGGCTTGTGGGAAGGGAAGTGATACTTAACAGCTTTGCTGTGGTGCTCTCTGCCTCCTCCTGCTGGTCAGGAGTGATATTCCCAACAGTAACTCTCCATGAAAGAAATTGGGCTTTGTGAATGGGAAGTGATAATGACAACCTCCGCCCCCCCAAAAAAAATATTTTCAGAGAACAATTAAAAATCAGCAACATGTTTTATATTTTGCATTTCTAAATACAGTAAAATACAATAATCCTATTTGAAGAGCACCGCCTTCTCTTATTCCAAGACTTCTCGGCAGAGGTCACAAAGAAAAGAGTTTTCCCCACTTTGCTCCCGTCTACATGAACAGGGATGTCAGGTGGCGCTGATCTACCCAGCCAAATTAAGGCTGCAGACTCCGTCTGGCCCTAGGTTCTTCACCACTCCAGCAGCAGTGCAGGCCTTCTTGGCATTGGAAAGAGGGCAAGGAGACGGCTGAATTACAGTGACAAGAACTTTGGGTTATAAGTATCTCATTGCTATGGCCTATTCAATATGGGAAAAATGTTTATTGTTGGTTGTTTTCTATTATGACTGTTATTAGTTTGGATATCTGGAGATGGGTAACTTTAATTTTCTTTACTGTAAAGTTGGTCAATAACACAATAATGCATAGATATTGTTTTAAAGGTTATACAAGAAAAAGACATCAAGAGAAAGCAGACCTTGGTGACTTAGACTGTCAAGAGACACATGACATGCTAAACTCGACTAACATAAAATCTGGACAAACAGGTGACTGTGGGGACCTAGGGCTAGTGATCTAACATGCACCTCACAATTCTTATGATGCATCACAGCACATTGCAGAGAACATCACTACCCGCTCCAATGAACGTGACCTGGTCCCCGACATGATGTGTGAAATAATAAAGTTGGGTTATCTTTCTCCTTCATTGCCAACTTGGGGGAGGGTTTGGAGTCTTGGGACTGGGGTGGACAATGTAGTCCTGACCTATTACCGTGCTGTGATCTATGTTGCAGCTTTTCAGACAGCACACAGACGATCCTGTTTGGAGGGTTCTAATGGGTTACTTGTAACTGTGTGGCATCGTGCATTGATGATAATGTTGTTTGTTTCTTTCCTCCCAGGATGGACCCGGGGTGCCTACAGACTTGCCAGCTACGATTGCCTGCATAGCTTACAAAATACAGTAAGTCCCTCCCCTGACCCCCCCTACACACGTCCTTAATATAATTAAACAAATCAGTACACTTTCACTACCATCAGCGAATCATATATTCCTAAATTTGAAATATACTTATGGCCATGCAATATAAGATAACCTCCTGGAATACTGGAGGAATTACCTCCCCTGCAAAAAGGAGTATGATACTATAACACCGTAATAAATTACGGACAGACATAGCTTTGCTCCAAGATACTAGACTATCAGAAATAGAGCACGAAAAACTCAAAACCAGGTGGGTGGGTCAAATTATATACACTCCGACGGAAGGCAGAAAACGAGGGGTGGCAATACTGGTTAGGAAAGGCATACCAATTTCATTTACTGACACCGTAATAGACAACGAGGGCAGATATATAATCACAACTATGCATATACACACTTTTACATATGTCATGTGCAATGTATATGGCCCCAATGCATATTGCCCTAGTTTCTGGCCCACATTGGTGTCAAAATCAGCCATCTATGATAACCTGCACCTAATTATTGGTGGAGACTTTAACCTGGCGCAAACTTTACCACTAGACAGGTTCAGGGACCCTACTATAGGCTCTATGACCGCAAAAGACACCTCTAGATATAAGAGAGATACACAATTATTAAACACATTTAAAGACACTTGGTGTATACTTGGAGGGCGCAGAACCCAGACCAGAGAGACTATACCTGCGTTTCAAAGTCACACAACACTTTGTCGCGCATTGATTACTTTCTGACTTCAGTTCCCCTTACTCCCCAGATATATAAACCAACAATTGGACAAATAATGATCTCAGACCATGCTCCCATACACTTCACGCTACGACCAATAGTGCAGGACCATGCATATAAATCATGGAGATTTCCTTCCTACCTCTACAATAATGTAGAATTTAGACAATGCCTTACACAAGCATGGACCCAGTACACAATGGACAACGCCCAGCACTTGGAAGAGCGATATCTGTTCTGGCATACCTCTAAGGCAGTTATGAGGGGGCATATCACATCTTTTACGGCTCACCATAATAAAATGTCTAAAAAAAATAGACGGACACTTCCTGTCCCAATTAACGGCAGCATATAATAGTTATCTATCTAATCCCTCTTGCTTAGCGACGCAAACTTACTATGACTTGAAAAAGACAAGAGACACTTTCCTAGCTCAACAAGACAATAGATATAATGTACATAGACAAGGACACAATTATAGACACGGCAATAAAGCAGGCAAATTACTAGCCAATCTGGTTAGAGCTCATATATAACCTCACAGCAGACACATTCGGGCAAGACATCACAGACAAAGGAGATTATGGCTGAATTTGTCACATATTATCAATAATTGTATTCCCAGCAACATATAGACAAAGACAAAAAACATAATTTATGCTTACCTGATAAATTTATTTCTCTTGTAGTGTATCCAGTCTACGGATCATCCATTACTTGTGGGATATTCTCCTTCCCAACAGGAAGTTGCAAGAGGATCACCCACAGCAGAGCTGCTATATAGCTCCTCCCCTCACTGCCATATCCAGTCATTCGACCGAAACAAGACGAGAAAGGAGAAACCATAGGGTGCAGTGGTGACTGTAGTTCAATTAAAATTTAGACCTGCCTTAAAAGGACAGGGCGGGCCGTGGACTGGATACACTACAAGAGAAATAAATTTATCAGGTAAGCATAAATTATGTTTTCTCTTGTTAAGTGTATCCAGTCCATGGATCATCCATTACTTGTGGGATACCAATACCAAAGCTAAAGTACACGGATGATGGGAGGGACAAAGCAGGAACTTAAACGGAAGGAACCACTGCCTGTAGAACCTCCCAAAAACAGCCTCCGAAGAAGCAAAAGTGTCAAATTTGTAAAATTTTGAAAAGGTGTGAAGCGAAGACCAAGTCGCAGCATTGCAAATCTGTTCAACAGAGGCCTCATTTTTAAAGGCCCAGGTGGAAGCCACAGCTCTAGTAGAATGAGCTGTAATCCTTTCAGGGGGCTGCTGTCCAGCAGTCTCATAGGCTAAGCGTATTATGCTCCGAAGCCAAAAGGAGAGAGAGGTTGCCGAAGCTTTTTGACCTCTCCTCTGTCCAGAGTAAACGACAAACAGGGCAGATGTTTGACGAAAATCTTTAGTAGCCTGTAAGTAAAACTTCAAGGCACGGACTACGTCCAGATTATGCAAAACACGTTCCTTCTTTGAAGAAGGATTAGGACACAATGATGGAACAACAATCTCTTGATTGATATACCTGTTAGAAACCACCTTAGGTAAAAACCCAGGTTTGGTACGCAGAACTACCTTGTCTGAATGAAAAATCAGATAAGGAGAATCACAATGTAAGGCAGATAACTCAGAGACTCTTCGAGCCGACGAAATAGCCATCAAAAACAGAACTTTCCAAGATAAAAGTTTAATATCAATGGAATGAAGGGGTTCAAACGGAACTCCCTGAAGAACTTTAAGAACCAAGTTTAAGCTCCACGGGGGAGCAACAGTTTTAAACACAGGCTTAATCATAACCAAAGCCTGATTTACGCCATATCTTATGGTAGATTTTCCTGGTGACAGGCTTCCGAGCCTGTATTAAGGTATCAATGACTGACTCGGAGAAGCCACGCCTTGATAGAATCAAGAGTTCAATCTCCATGCAGTCAGTCTCAGAGAAATTAGATTTGGATGATTGAAAGGACCTTGTATTAGAAGGTCCTGCCTCAGAGGCAGAGTCCATGGTGGAAGAGATGACATGTCCACTAGGTCTGCATACCAGGTCCTGCGTGGCCACGCAGGCGCTATCAGAATCACCGATGCTCTCTCCTGTTTGATTTTGGCAATCAGTCGAGGGAGCAGAGGAAACGGTGGAAACACATAGGCGAGGTTGAAGAACCAAGGAGCTGCTAGAGCATCTATCAGCGTTGCTCCCGGGTCCCTGGACCTGGATCCGTAACAAGGAAGCTTGGCGTTCTGGCGAGACGCCATGAGATCCAGTTCTGGTTTGCCCCAACGATGGACCAGTTGAGCAAACACCTCCGGATGGAGTTCCCACTCCCCCGGATGAAAAGTCTGACGACTTAGAAAATCCGCCTCCCAGTTCTCTACGCCTGGGATGTGGATCGCTGACAGGTGGCAAGCGTGAGACTCTGCCCAGCGAATTATCTTTGAGACTTCTAACATCGCTAGGGAACTCCTGGTTCCCCCTTGATGGTTGATGTAAGCCACAGTTGTGATGTTGTCCGACTGAAATCTGATGAACCTCAGTGTTACTAACTGAGGCCAAGCTAGAAGAGCCTTGAATATTGCTCTTAACTCCAGAATATTTATTGGGAGGAGTTTCTCCTCCTGAGTCCACGATCCCTGAGCCTTCAGGGAGTTCCAGACTGCGCCCCAACCTAGAAGGCTGGCATCTGTTGTTACAATCGTCCAATCTGGCCTGCGAAAGGTCATACCCTTGGACAGATGGACCCGAAAAAGCCACCAGAGAAGAGAATCTCTGGTCTCTTGATCCAGATTTAGTAGAGGGGACAAATCTGAGTAATCCCCATTCCACTGACTTAGCATGCATAATTGCAGCGGTCTGAGATGGCACTATGTCCATTGCCGCTACCATTAAGCCGATTACTTCCATGCACTGAGCCACTGACGGGCGTGGAATGGAATGAAGGACACGGCAAGCATTTAGAAGTTTTGATAACCTGGACTCCGTCAGGTAAATTTTCATCTCTACAGAATCTATAAGAGTCCCTAGGAAGGAGACTCTTGTGAGTGGTGATAGAGAACTCTTTTCCACGTTCACTTTCCACCCATGCGACCTCAGAAATGCCAGAACTATCTCTGTATGAGACTTGGCAATTTGAAAGCTTGACGCCTGTATCAGGATGTCGTCTAGATACGGAGCCACCGCTATGCCTCGCGGTCTTAGAACCGCCAGAAGTGAGCCCAGAACCTTTGTAAAAATTCTCGGGGCAGTGGCCAACCCGAAGGGAAGAGCTACAAATTGGTAATGCCTGTCTAGAAAGGCAAACCTTAGGAACCGATGATGATCTTTGTGAATCGGTATGTGAAGGTAGGCATCCTTTAAGTCCACTGTGGTCATGTACTGACCCTCTTGGATCATGGGTAGGATGGTCCGAATAGTTTCCATTTTGAATGATGGAACTCTGAGGAATTTGTTTAAGATCTTTAGATCCAAGATTGGTCTGAAGGTTCCCTCTTTCTTGGGAACCACAAACAGATTTGAATAAAATCCCTGTCCTTGTTCCGTCCGCGGAACTGGATGGATCACTCCCATTACTAGGAGGTCTTGCACACAGCTTAGGAATGCCTCTTTCTTTATCTGGTTTGCTGATAACCTTGAAAGATGAAATCTCCCTTGTGGAGGAGAAGCTTTGAAGTCCAGAAGATATCCCTGAGATATGATCTCCAACGCCCAGGGATCCTGAACATCTCTTGCTCACGTCTGGGCGAAGAGAGAAAGTCTGCCCCCAACTAGATCCGTTTCCGGATAGGGGGCCGTTCCTTCATGCTGTCTTGGGGGCAGCAGCAGGCTTTCTGGCCTGCTTGCCCTTGTTCCAGGACTGGTTAGGTTTCCAGGCCTGTCTGGAATGAGCAACAGTTCCCTCTTGTTTTGAAGCGGAGGAAGTTGATGCTGCTCCTGCCTTGAAATTTCGAAAGGCATGAAAATTAGACTGTTTGGCCTCTGATTTGTCCCTGTCCTGAGGAAGGGTATGACCCTTGCCTCCAGTAATGTCAGCAATAATTTCCTTCAAGCCAGGCCCGAATAAGGTCTACCCCTTGAAAGGAATGTTGAGTAATTTAGCCTGGATGGCGAATCTGGAATTCTTAGCCGTTAGTTTAGTCAAATGAACAATGGCATCAGAAACAAATGAGTTAGCTAGCTTAAGCGTTCTAAGCTTGTCAATAATTTCATTCAATGGAGCTGTCTGGATGGCCTCTTCCAGGGCCTCAAACCAGAATGCCGCCGCAGCAGTGACAGGCGCAATGCATGCAAGGGGCTGTAAAATAAAACCTTGTTGAATAAACATTTTCTTAAGGTAACCCTCCAATTTTTTATCCATTGGATCTGAAAAAGCACAACTGTCCTCAACCGGGATAGTGGTACGCTTTGCTAAAGTAGAAACTGCTCCCTCCACCTTAGGGACCGTCTGCCATAAGTCCCGTGTAGTGGCGTCTATTGGAAACATTTTTCTAAATATAGGAGGTGGGGAAAAGGGCACACCGGGTCTATCCCACTCCTTGCTAATAATTTCTGTAAGCCTTTTAGGTATAGGAAAAACGTCAGTACACACCGGCACCGCATAGTATCTATCCAGCCTACACAATTTCTCTGGAATTGCAACTGTGTTACAGTCATTCAGAGCACCTAATACCTCCCCAAGCAATACACGGAGGTTCTCAAGCTTAAATTTAAAATGAGAAATCTCTGAATCAGGTTTCCCCGAGTCAGAGATGTCACCCACAGACTGAAGCTCTCCGTCCTCATGTTCTGCATACTGTGACGCAGTATCAGACATGGCTCTAACAGCATTTGCGCGCTCTGTATCTCTCCTAACCCCAGAGCTATCGCGCTTGCCTCTTAATTCAGGCAATCTAGATAATACCTCTGACAGGGTATTATTCATGATTGCAGCCATGTTCTGCAAGGTAATCGCTATGGGCGTCCCTGATGTAATTGGCGCCATATTAGCATGCGTCCCCTGAGCGGGAGGCGAAGGGTCTGACACGTGGGGAGAGTTAGTCGGCATAACTTCCCCTTCGACAGAACCCTCTGGTGATAATTCTTTTATAGATAAAGACTGATCTTTACTGTTTAAGGTGAAATCAATACATTTAGTACACATTCTCCTATGGGGCTCCACCATGACTTTCAAACATAATGAACAAGTAGGTTCCTCTGTGTCAGACATGTTTAAACAGACTAGCAATGAGACTAGCAAGCTTGGAAAACACTTTAAAACAAGTTTACAAGCAATATAAAAAAACGTTACTGCGCCTTTAAGAAACACAAATTTTCCCAAATTTTGAAATAACAGTGAAAAAATGCAGTTACACTAACGAAATTTTTACAGTGTATGTAATAAGTTAGCAGAGCATTGCACCCACTTGCAAATGGATGATTAACCCCTTAATACCAAAAACGGAATAACAAATGACAAAAACGTTTTTTAAACAGTCACAACAACTGCCACAGCTCTACTGTGGCTTTTTACCTCCCTCAATACGACTTTTGAAGCCTTTTGAGCCCTTCAGAGAAGTCCTGGATCATGCAGGAAGAAGCTGGATGTCTGTGTCTAATTTTTGCTGTGCAAAAAAAAACGCTAAAATAGGCCCCTCCCACTCATATTACAACAGTGGGAAGCCTCAGGGAACTGTTTCTAGGCAAAATTCAAGCCAGCCATGTGGAAAAAACTAGGCCCCAATAAGTTTTATCACCAAACATATGTAAAAAACGATTAAACATGCCAGCAAACGTTTTAAAATACAATAAGCCTGATACCAGTCGCTACCACTGCATTTAAGGCTTTACTTACATTACTTCGGTATCAGCAGCATTTTCTAGCAAATTCCATCCCTAGAAAAATATTTTAACTGCACATACCTTATTACAGGAAAACCTGCACGCTATTCCCCCTCTGAAGTTACCTCACTCCTCAGAATATGTGAGAACAGCAAAGGATCTTAGTTACTTCTGCTAAGATCATAGAAAACGCAGGCAGATTCTTCTTCTAAATACTGCCTGAGATAAACAGCACACTCCGGTACCATTTAAAAATAACAAACTTTTGATTGAAGAAATAAACCAAGTATAAAACACCACAGTCCTCTTACGACCTCCATCTTAGTTGAGAGATGCAAGAGAATGACTGGATATGGCAGTGAGGGGAGGAGCTATATAGCAGCTCTGCTGTGGGTGATCCTCTTGCAACTTCCTGTTGGGAAGGAGAATATCCCACAAGTAATGGATGATCCGTGGACTGGATACACTTAACAAGAGAAAAGACAAATTCTGGGAAGATGTTAGGGTTCCTACTCTGACGGATGACCAGAGAGAACAGTTAAATGCCCCAATCCATGCACAGGAGGTGTCTAGGGCGATCAAAAAACCTCAGGCCCTGATGGGCTGCCTGGTGAATACTACAAACTTTTAGATAAAGAAATTAGACCCGTATTAGCAGCCTTATACTCTGACTACTTAACGAATAAGGTACAGCCTAACGCGCGGTTTACGGAGGCCAACATCTGAATTCTACCTAAACCTGATAGAGACCCCACACTCACCTCATCTTACCGACCGATCTCACTGCTTAACAGCGACTATAAACTACTGACGAAAATATTAGCAGACAGACTGGCACTGGTTCTCCCTTTTCTGGTTCATCCGGACCAAACTGGATTTGTCACGGGAAGGTCTTCTGTGGTAAATATCCGAAAAACTCTAGCAATATTTTCCCACTACTGGTATCAATCCCAATCTGGCAAACAGTCCGACTTACAGGATGCATGTCTTTTGGCGCTAGATGCCGAAAAAGCCTTTGACAGAATTGAATGGGACCACTTATACACCTCTATGACCCGGTTTGGTGCTACTGGTACCTTTTTTAATCTTATCCAAAACCTCTACACAGCCCCCAAAGCATCGATAATCATAAACGGTGGGTTAACCACACCCTTCGGTTTGCAACGGGGGATCCAACAAGGTTGCCCCCTGTCACCACTCCTCTTTGATTTGGCTATTGAACCCCACAGTCGAATGTACCCAAACTCCTTGATATTATTAACACATTCGGATCCTTTTCTGGTTACAAAATTAACAAGGACAAATCGGAGGTCACTTGGTTGAAAAACACAAAGCATGGCACTCTCAATAACACTGGCCTCCAAGTCACAGACGGTACATTTAAATACCTGGGTATCCACATACATGTAGACCCAAATAGATTATATCTTTTAAACATAGGTAAGGCAATCACAACCCTAAAAAACACATTACACGGCTGGGATAAACTTCCCTTATCTTTGACAGGCAGAATCCACCTCTTTAAAATGATAGCATTACCCAGGATGCTCTACCCATTACAGATGCTCCCCTTGCTATTAACACAAAAAGATGCCAAAGCAATACATTCTGCTCTAGGCCAATTTATATGGAGGGGAAAGAAACAAAGAATTAACAGAACTAGTCTGGCTATGCCATATACTAGAGGGGGATTACGCCTCCCAAACCTCGTTTGGTACAACTGGCCGACATTGACAAAGACTGTACTGGATTGGTTGGTGGGAAGAGGACAGATCACGAGCCCTACCTTGGAGACTAACATTGCACATCCACTACACCTGGCTTTTTTACCACACGCTAAACTGAATTCTCTGCCCCAGGAAATTAAACATCATATACTATTCCGAGACCCTCTGAGGGCGTGGGCCAAGCTGTGTAGGCTGTGGTAAATTCCTCCCCATACAGGGCAATCTGTCTTTTCTTCCTGGATATACTACAGAAGTGTTCAAAACATGGCAGGAGAAAAATCTTACAAAAATAGGGCAACTCTTTAACCCACTGACCCTAGATGTTCACCCCTTCCAAGAGCTAAAAGACACCTACCAACTTCCAAATACCCATAGATTTTTAATGTCAACATTATATCTCAAAACTAAAAGCAGGCGGCCTTCTTAACACTGAAAATAATCATGTTACTTCATTGTGCTCACTAGCCAAACAAGGCTCCTTTAAACTGGCAAACACATATGAACTCATACTTAAACACCATGACACTATGGTCATCCAAAAAATTTTGATGAAGTGGTCCAAGTGCAGGGCAATTGAGATTGACAGTGAGAATCTAATGGATAGCTTCACAGAGGTTAGAAACATGACATTATCTGCAAATCTGAGGGAGACTCTTACTAAGACTCTTCAACAAGCTTATATAACCCCAGCCGTTAGAGCTAAGTGGATACCTGGAGCGAGAGATGTCTGTGTTAAATGCAGCCAGGCTAGTCCTGACTGGATACACCTATTCTGGGATTGCCCCAAACTGAAGTGGTTGTGGAGCAAAATATCATACTGGTTGACTAAGGTAATTAAAACACGATTATCCAGTTCGGCACAGCAGGTTAATTATTAATTACTAATTCTAATATTACTATCTTGATTGCAAGACAACTGGTGCTGCAGCACTGGGCAGATAGAATATCCCCGTCATTTCCAAAATTTCTCGCCAACCTACATAACCAAATGCTTATAGAACAGGCAGATGCTAAGGGGAATATTGAACAGAGGATATCTCGGTTCATTAAGAAATGGGAATTATACTTACTACATTTGCCAGACAATGTCAGAAACAGTGTCTTACACCTATTCAAAAACAGCGAATTTATATTAAAAGAGAATCTCTTAAGGGCAAATGGTGCTTCCCTCACACTGATATATAATACATCCAACGCCTTACCACAACTTTCTCACACCCACATTATCGGAATAATTTGGTCAGTGGCTGGCGGTCTGAAGGGCACTCCGGGTAAGTAGGGATCGTACCTCAAGTTGTAGGTACATATTATTCTATTATATTTTTACTTATGTTGTTATTAAACGTGGGAGGCAGAGCACAGCCCATAACCACCTTGCCATACTAATGCAGGACTATTATGAATTGTTCATTGGACAGTAAACACCATCGAAGTCTTGTATTCAACGCGAAGTAACACCTTTGTCATGTGCGTAAAAGGACTAGCCATTGTCCTGGGTTAGTGTGTATGCCATTCCTGCGGAGTATAATATAATATTATATTATTTTATTGTATTTACTTAAAGGGCCACTCGGGCTTTATTAAATTTTCATGATTCAGATAGAGCATGTAATTTTAAACAACTTTCCAATTTACTTCCATTAAAAAAAAAACAGAATTTATGTTTACCTGATAAATTTCTTTCTCCAACGGTGTGTCCGGTCCACGGCGTCATCCTTACTTGTGGGATATTCTCTTCCCCAACAGGAAATGGCAAAGAGCCCAGCAAAGCTGGTCACATGATCCCTCCTAGGCTCCGCCTACCCCAGTCATTCGACCGACGTTAAGGAGGAATATTTGCATAGGAGAAACCATATGGTACCGTGGTGACTGTAGTTAAAGAAAATAAATTATCAGACCTGATTAAAAAACCAGGGCGGGCCGTGGACCGGACACACCGTTGGAGAAAGAAATTTATCAGGTAAACATAAATTCTGTTTTCTCCAACATAGGTGTGTCCGGTCCACGGCGTCATCCTTACTTGTGGGAACCAATACCAAAGCTTTAGGACACGGATGAAGGGAGGGAGCAAATCAGGTCACCTAAATGGAAGGCACCACGGCTTGCAAAACCTTTCTCCCAAAAATAGCCTCAGAAGAAGCAAAAGTATCAAACTTGTAAAATTTGGTAAAAGTGTGCAGTGAAGACCAAGTCGCTGCCCTACATATCTGATCAACAGAAGCCTCGTTCTTGAAGGCCCATGTGGAAGCCACAGCCCTAGTGGAATGAGCTGTGATTCTCTCGGGAGGCTGCCGTCCGGCAGTCTCGTAAGCCAATCTGATGATGCTTTTAATCCAAAAAGAGAGAGAGGTAGAAGTTGCTTTTTGACCTCTCCTTTTACCTGAATAAACAACAAACAAGGAAGATGTTTGTCTAAAATCCTTTGTAGCATCTAAATAGAATTTTAGAGCGCGAACAACATCCAAATTGTGCAACAAACGTTCCTTCTTTGAAACTGGTTCCGGACACAGAGAAGGCACGATAATCTCCTGGTTAATGTTTTTGTTAGAAACAACTTTTGGAAGAAAACCAGGTTTAGTACGTAAAACCACCTTATCTGCATGGAACACCAGATAAGGAGGAGAACACTGCAGAGCAGATAATTCTGAGACTCTTCTAGCAGAAGAAATCGCAACTAAAAACAAAACTTTCCAAGATAATAACTTAATATCAACGGAATGTAAGGGTTCAAACGGAACCCCCTGAAGAACTGAAAGAACTAAATTGAGACTCCAAGGAGGAGTCAAAGGTTTGTAAACAGGCTTGATTCTAACCAGAGCCTGAACAAAGGCTTGAACATCTGGCACAGCTGCCAGCTTTTTGTGAAGTAATACCGACAAGGCAGAAATCTGTCCCTTCAGGGAACTTGCAGATAATCCTTTTTCCAATCCTTCTTGAAGGAAGGATAGAATCCTAGGAATCTTAACCTTGTCCCAAGGGAATCCTTTAGATTCACACCAACAGATATATTTTTTCCAAATTTTGTGGTAAATCTTTCTAGTTACAGGCTTTCTGGCCTGAACAAGAGTATCGATAACAGAATCTGAGAATCCTCGCTTCGATAAAATCAAGCGTTCAATCTCCAAGCAGTCAGCTGGAGTGAAACCAGATTCGGATGTTCGAACGGACCCTGAACAAGAAGGTCTCGTCTCAAAGGTAGCTTCCAAGGTGGAGCCGATGACATATTCACCAGATCTGCATACCAAGTCCTGCGTGGCCACGCAGGAGCTATCAAGATCACCGACGCCCTCTCCTGATTGATCCTGGCTACCAGCCTGGGGATGAGAGGAAATGGCGGGAACACATAAGCTAGTTTGAAGGTCCAAGGTGCTACTAGTGCATCCACTAGAGCCGCCTTGGGATCCCTGGATCTGGCCCCGTAGCAAGGAACTTTGAAGTTCTGACGAGAGGCCATCAGATCCATGTCTGGAATGCCCCACAGGTGAGTGACTTGGGCAAAGATTTCCGGATGGAGTTCCCACTCCCCCGGATGCAATGTCTGACGACTCAGAAAATCCGCTTCCCAATTTTCCACTCCTGGGATGTGGATAGCAGACAGGTGGCAGGAGTGAGACTCCGCCCATAGAATGATTTTGGTCACTTCTTCCATCGCTAGGGAACTCCTTGTTCCCCCCTGATGGTTGATGTACGCAACAGTTGTCATGTTGTCTGATTGAAACCGTATGAACTTGGTCCTCGCTAGCCGAGGCCAGGCCTTGAGAGCATTGAATATCGCTCTCAGTTCCAGAATATTTATCGGTAGAAGAGATTCTCCCGAGACCAAAGACCCTGAGCTTTCAGGGATCCCCAGACCGCGCCCCAGCCCATCAGACTGGCGTCGGTCGTGACAATGACCCACTCTGGTCTGCGGAACGTCATCCCTTGAGACAGATTGTCCAGGGACAGCCACCAACGGAGTGAGTCTCTGGTCCTGTGATTTACTTGTATCTTCGGAGACAAGTCTGTATAGTCCCCATTCCACTGACTGAGCATGCACAGTTGTAATGGTCTTAGATGAATGCGCGCAAAAGGAACTATGTCCATTGCCGCTACCATCAACCCGATCACTTCCATGCACTGAGCTATGGAAGGAAGAGGAACGGAATGAAGTATCCGACAAGAGTCTAGAAGTTTTGTTTTTCTGGCCTCTGTTAGAAAGATCCTCATTTCTAAGGAGTCTATAATTGTTCCCAAGAAGGGAACCCTTGTTGACGGGGATAGAGAACTCTTTTCCACGTTCACTTTCCAGCCGTGAGATCTGAGAAAGGCCAGGACAATGTCCGTGTGAGCCTTTGCTTGAGGAAGGGACGACGCTTGAATCAGAATGTCGTCCAGGTAAGGTACTACTGCAATGCCCCTTGGTCTTAGCACCGCTAGAAGGGACCCTAGTACCTTTGTGAAAATCCTTGGAGCAGTGGCTAATCCGAAAGGAAGCGCCACGAACTGGTAATGTTTGTCCAGGAATGCAAACCTTAGGAACCGATGATGTTCCTTGTGGATAGGAATATGTAGATACGCATCCTTTAAATCCACCGTGGTCATGAATTGACCCTCCTGGATGGAAGGAAGAATAGTTCGAATGGTTTCCATCTTGAAAGATGGAACCTTGAGAAACTTGTTTAAGATCTTGAGATCTAAGATTGGTCTGAACGTTCCCTCTTTTTTGGGAACTATGAACAGATTGGAGTAGAACCCCATCCCTTGTTCTCTTATTGGAACAGGATGAATCACTCCCATTTTTAACAGGTCTTCTACACAATGTAAGAACGCCTGTCTTTTTATGTGGTCTGAAGACAACTGAGACCTGTGGAACCTCCCCCTTGGGGGAAGTCCCTTGAATTCCAGGAGATAACCCTGGGAGACTATTTCTAGCGCCCAAGGATCCAGAACATCTCTTGCCCAAGCCTGAGCGAAGAGAGAGAGTCTGCCCCCCACCAGATCCGGTCCCGGATCGGGGGCCAATATTTCATGCTGTCTTGGTAGCAGTGGCAGGCTTCTTGGCCTGCTTTCCCTTGTTCCAGCCTTGCATTGGTCTCCAAGCTGGCTTGGCTTGAGAAGTATTACCCTCTTGCTTAGAGGACGTAGCACTTTGGGCTGGTCCGTTTTTACGAAAGGGACGAAAATTAGGTCTATTTTTCGCCTTGAAAGGCCGATCCTGAGGAAGGGCGTGGCCCTTACCCCCAGTGATATCCGAGATACATGCTGCTCTCAAAAAACAACTGCGCATTAATGGCGCGAAAATGATGCTCAGTCTATGACTAGAAAGGCCCCCTGACTGAAAAAGGTGTCCAATACAGTGCCTGCCGTTTTATAAACGTTCCCCAAGATTATAAATGTCAATTGTTAGCCTAAATTTGAATAATATGCACAAATAAAGCAATCGATTTAGCCCATAAAAATGTCTACCAGTTTTTTAGCCCATAATAAGCCCTTTATTCTGTTTGTTTTTGACTAAGAAAATGGCTTACCGGTCCCCATGAGGGGAAATGACAGCCTTCCAGCATTACACAGTCTTGTTAGAAATATGTCTAGTCATACCTTAAGCAGAAAAGTCTGCTAACTGTTTCCCCCAACTGAAGTTACTTCATCTCAACAGTCCTATGTGGAAACAGCAATCGATTTTAGTTACTGTCTGCTAAAATCATCTTCCTCTTACAAACAGAAATCTTCATCCTTTTCTGTTTCAGAGTAAATAGTACATACCAGCACTATTTTAAAATAACAAACACTTGATAGAAGAATAAAAACTACATTTAAACACCAAAAAACTCTTAACCATCTCCGTGGAGATGTTGCCTGTGCAACGGCAAAGAGAATGACTGGGGTGGGCGGAGCCTAGGAGGGATCATGTGACCAGCTTTGCTGGGACTCTTTGCCATTTCCTGTTGGGGAAGAGAATATCCCACAAGTAAGGATGACGCCGTGGACCGGACACACCAATGTTGGAGAAATGAAACTTTTCAAGCCCAGAATTTGCTGGACTCTATTTTGATTGTGCTAAATAAATACAGATGCTGTCAACTAACAAATTTAGGGCCAAAAATCTAATTCCATCCATGTGTTATCATGGAATTAAGATACCTATTCTAAGCACACGTTTCCCATTAGCGTATAGTGGCAGATATTACACATGACTGCTAGCAGCTTATCTCTTGCAGGCTTGGAGCTGTAGGACAAGGCAAAACTTCCTAAACACCTAATGTGTTTCAAGCTGTAGTCTATGTTGCAGAGGAACTGGAGAACTGAAGGGAACACGTAGAAGAGTGAAAGTTGATAAATAGATGATTCAGTAAATAAGGAGAACTTTCAGTGGTATTAAATATGATGAAATAGGTTGCTAGCCATGTATGAATTTAATTTGATCTTATATTATTGAGAACACACTGCAGTTTACATGTCAATTAACCACTTACTGATCACAGCACTTTTCAATGTTCTTACCGTTTGGGACCAGGGCTATTTTTAAATTTCTGCGGTGTTTGTGTTTAGCTGTAATTTTCCTCTCTCATTTACTGTACCAACACATTATATACCATTTTTCTCCCCATTAAATGGACTTTCTAAAGATACCATTATTTCCATCATATCATATAAGTTACTATAAAAAAAAAAAAATATGATGAAAAAATGGGAAAAAAAAAACACTTTCTAACTATGACCCCCAAAATCTCTTACGCATCTACAACCACCAAAAAACTTCCAATGTTTACATGTTCTTTGCAAGTTAAAGGGAAAACATAATTTATGCTTACCTGATAAATTCCTTTCTTCTGTTGTGCGATCAGTCCACGGGTCATCATTACTTCTGGGATATAACTCCTCCCCAACAGGAAATGCAAGAGGATTCACCCAGCAGAGCTGATATAGCTCCTCCCCTCTACGTCAGTCCCAGTCATTCGACCAAGAATCAACGAGAAAGGAGTAACCAAGGGTGAAGTGGTGACTGGAGTATAATTTAAAAAATATTTACCTGCCTTAAAAAACAGGGCGGGCCGTGGACTGATCGCACAACAGAAGAAAGGAATTTATCAGGTAAGCATAAATTATGTTTTCTTCTGTTATGTGCGATCAGTCCACGGGTCATCATTACTTCTGGGATACCAATACCAAAGCAAAAGTACACGGATGACGGGAGGGATAGGCAGGCTCATTATATAGAAGGAACCACTGCCTGAAGAACCTTTCTCCCAAAAATAGCCTCCGAAGAAGCAAAAGTGTCAAATTTGTAAAATTTGGAAAAAGTATGAAGCGAAGACCAAGTTGCAGCCTTGCAAATCTGTTCAACAGAGGCCTCATTCTTAAAGGCCCAAGTGGAAGCCACAGCTCTAGTGGAGTGAGCTGTAATTCTTTCAGGAGGCTGCTGTCCAGCAGTCTCATAGGCTAAACGTATTATGCTACGAAGCCAGAAAGAGAGAGAGGTAGCAGAAGCTTTTTGACCTCTCCTCTGTCCAGAAAAAAACGACAAACAAGGAAGAAGTTTGGCGAAAATTTTTAGTTGCCTGCAAGTAGAACTTGAGGGCACGAACTACATCCAGATTGTGTAGAAGACGCTCCTTCTTTGAAGAAGGATTTGGACACAAGGATGGAACAACAATCTCTTGATTGATATTCCTGTTAGTAACTACCTTAGGTAAGAACCCAGGTTTAGTACGCAGAACTACCTTGTCTGAGTGAAAGATCAGATAAGGAGAATCACAATGTAGGGCTGATAACTCAGAGACTCTTCGAGCCGAGGAAATAGCCATTAAAAATAGAACTTTCCACGATAACAATTTTATATCAATGGAATGAAGGGGTTCAAATGGAACACCTTGTAAAACGTTAAGAACTAAGTTTAAACTCCATGGCGGAGCAACGGCTTTAAACACAGGCTTGATCCTAGCTAAAGCTTGACAAAAAGCCTGGACGTCTGGATTTTCTGACAGACGCCTGTGCAACAAGATGGACAGAGCTGAAATCTGTCCCTTTAATGAACTAGCCGATAAACCCTTTTCTAGACCTTCTTGTAGAAAGGACAATATCCTAGGGATCCTAACCTTACTCCAGGAGTAACGTTTGGATTCGCACCAGTATAGGTATTTGCGCCATATTTTATGGTAAATCTTTCTGGTAACAGGCTTCCTAGCCTGGATCAGGGTATCAATAACCGACTCAGAAAAACCACGCTTTGATAAAATCAAGCGTTCAATTTCCAAGCAGTCAGTTTCAGAGAAGTTAGATTTTGATGTTTGAATGGACCCTGTATCAGAAGGTCCTGTCTCAGAGGTAGAGACCAAGGCGGACAGGATGACATGTCCACTAGATCTGCATACCAAGTCCTGCGTGGCCATGCAGGCGCTATTAGAATCACAGATGCTCTCTCTTGTTTGATTTTCGCAATCAATCGAGGAAGCAGCGGGAAGGGTGGAAACACATAAGCCATCCCGAAGTTCCAAGGTGCTGTCAAAGCATCTATCAGAACCGCTTCCGGATCCCTGGATCTGGACCCGTAGTGAGGAAGTTTGGCGTTCTGGCGAGACGCCATGAGATCTATCTCTGGTTTGCCCCAACGTCGAAGTATTTGGGCAAAAATCTCCGGATGAAGTTCCCACTCTCCCGGATGAAAAGTCTGGCGACTCAAGAAATCCGCCTCCCAGTTTTCCACTCCCGGGATGTGGATTGCTGACAGGTGGCAAGAGTGAGACTCTGCCCAGCGAATTATCTTTGATACTTCCATCATTGCTAGGGAGCTTCTTGTCCCTCCCTGATGGTTGATGTAAGCTACAGTCGTGATATTGTCCGACTGAAACCTGATGAACCCCTGAGTTGTTAATTGGGGCCAAGCTAGAAGGGCATTGAGGACTGCCCTCAATTCCAGAATGTTTATTGGAAGGAGACTCTCCTCCTGATTCCATAATCCCTGAGTCTTCAGAGAATTCCAGACAGCGCCCCAACCTAGTAGGCTGGCGTCTGTTGTTACGATTGTCCAGTCTGGCCTGCTGAATGGCATCCCCCTGGACAGGTGTGGCCGATAAAGCCACCATAGAAGAGAATTTCTGGTCTCTTGATTCAGATTCAGGGTAGGGGACAAATCTGAGTAATCCCCATTCCACTGACTTAGCATGCACAATTGCAGCGGTCTGAGGTGTAGGCGTGCAAAAGGTACTATGTCCATTGCCGCTACCATTAAGCCGATCACCTCCATGCATTGAGCCACTGACGGGTGTTGAATGGAATGAAGGACACGGCATGCATCCTGAAGCCTTGTTAACCTGTCTTCTGTCAGGTAAATCTTCATTTCTACAGAATCTATAAGAGTCCCCAAGAATGGAACTCTTGTGAGAGGAAAAAGAGAACTTTTCTTTTCGTTCACTTTCCATCCATGCGACCTTAGAAATGCCAGAACTAACTCTGTATGAGACTTGGCAGTTTGAAAGCTTGAAGCTTGTATTAGAATGTCGTCTAGGTACGGAGCTACCGAAATCCCTCGCGGTCTTAGTACCGCCAGAAGGGCGCCCAGAACCTTTGTGAAGATTCTTGGGGCCGTAGCCAATCCGAATGGAAGAGCTACAAACTGGTAGTGCCTGTCTAGGAAGGCAAACCGTAGATACCGTTGATGATCTTTGTGAATCGGTATGTGAAGGTAAGCATCTTTTAAATCCACTGTGGTCATGTACTGACCCTTTTGGATCATAGGTAAGATTGTCCGAATAGTTTCCATTTTGAACGATGGAACTCTTAGGAATTTGTTTAGAATCTTTAAATCTAAGATTGGCCTGAAAGTTCCCTCTTTTTTGGGAACCACAAACAGGTTTGAGTAGAACCCTTGTCCTTGTTCCGACCGCGGAACTGGATGGATCACTCCCATTAATAACAGATCTTGTACACAGCGTAGAAACGCTTCTTTCTTTATCTGGTTTGTTGACAACCTTGACAGATGAAATCTCCCTTTTGGGGGAGATAATTTGAAGTCTAGAAGGTATCCCTGAGATATGATCTCCAGCGCCCAGGGATCCTGAACATCTCTTGCCCAGGCCTGAGCGAAGAGAGAAAGTCTGCCCCCCACTAGATCCGGTCCCGGATCGGGGGCTCTCGGTTCATGCTGTCTTTGGGGCAGCAGCAGGTTTCCTGGTCTGTTTGCCCTTATTCCAGGACTGGTTAGGTTTCCAGCCTTGTCTGTAACGAGCAACAGCTCCTTCCTGTTTTGGTGCAGTGGAGGTTGACGCTGCTCCAGGTTTGAAATTCCGAAAGGAACGAAAATTAGACTGTCTAGCCTTAGCTTTGGCTTTGTCTTGAGGTAGGGCGTGGCCCTTACCTCCTGTAATGTCAGCGATAATTTCTTTCAACCCGGGCCCAAATAAAGACTGCCCCTTGAAAGGTATATTAAGTAATTTAGACTTAGAAGTAACATCAGCTGACCAGGATTTTAGCCACAGTGCTCTACGTGCCTGTATGGCGAATCCAGAGTTCTTAGCCGTAAGTTTAGTTAAATGTACTACGGCCTCCGAAATGAATGAATTGGCTAGTTTAAGGACTCTAAGCCTGTCCATAATGTCGTCTAGCGTAGACGAACTAAGGTTCTCTTCCAGAGACTCAATCCAAAATGCTGCCGCAGCCGTAATCGGCGCGATACATGCAAGGGGTTGCAATATAAAACCTTGTTGAACAAACATTTTCTTAAGGTAACCCTCTAATTTTTTATCCATTGGATCTGAAAAAGCACAGCTATCCTCCACCGGGATAGTGGTACGCTTAGCTAAAGTAGAAACTGCTCCCTCCACCTTAGGGACCGTTTGCCATAAGTCCCGAGTAGTGGCGTCTATTGGAAACATCTTTCTAAATATTGGAGGGGGTGAGAACGGCACACCGGGTCTATCCCACTCCTTAGTAACAATTTCAGTTAATCTCTTAGGTATAGGAAAAACGTCAGTACTCGCCGGTACCGCAAAGTATTTATCCAACCTACACATTTTCTCTGGTATTGCAACGGTGTTACAATCATTGAGAGCTGCTAAGACCTCCCCTAGTAATGCACGGAGGTTCTCCAATTTAAATTTAAAATTTGAAATATCTGAATCCAATCTGTTTGGATCAGAACCGTCACCCACAGAATGAAGCTCTCCGTCCTCATGCTCTGCAAGCTGTGACGCAGTATCAGACATGGCCCTAGTATTGTCAGCGCACTCTGTTCTCACCCCAGAGTGATCACGCTTGCCTCTTAGTTCTGGTAATTTAGACAAAACTTCAGTCATAACAGTAGCCATATCATGTAATGTTATCTGTAATGGCCGCCCAGATGTATTAGGCGCCATAATATCACTCACCTCCCGGGCGGGAGATGCAGGTACTGCCGCGTGAGGCGAGTTAGTCGGCATAACTCTTCCCTCGCAGTTTGGTGAAATTTGTTCACATTGTACAAATTGACTTTTATTTAAAGTAGCATCAATACAGTTAGTACATAAATTTCTATTGGGCTCCACCTTGGCATTGGAACAAATGACACAGATATTCTCTGAGTCAGACATGTTTAACACACTAGCAATAACTTGCAACCTGGTTATAATCTTTTTTAGCAAAAACGTACTGTGCCTCAAAGAGGTACTTTAACGATTAAATGACAGTTGAGATAATGAACTGAAACAGTTATAGCATCAAGTTTAAAATAACACAACTTTTAGCAAAGGTTTGTTCCCATTAGTAAATAACTAAATTTGACATAAAAAATTATAGAGTAACGTTTTTATTCACAGTCAATAAAAATTCTCACAGCTCTGCTGAGAGAATGTACCTCCCTTCAAAGAAGTTTGAAGACCCCTGAGATCTGTCAGTGAACCGGATCATGCAGGAAATATAATAGTAGCTGACTGGAATTTTTTGATGCGTAGCAAAAGAGCGCCAAAACGGCCCCTCCCTCTCACACACAGCAGTGAGGAGAAACGAAACTGTCACAATTTAAAGCAGACAACTGCCAAGTGGAAAATAATGCCCAAACATTTATTTACTCAGTACCTCAGCAATGTAAACGATTCTACATTCCAGCAAAAACGTTTAACATGACAATATTTATTAAAAGGATTAGTGACCTTTAACAGAGTAGTTCCGGTGAAAAACCATTCCCAGAATACTGAAGTGTATACATACATGTCATTATAACGGTATAGCAGGATTTTTTCATCAATTCCATTCAGAAAATAAAAACTGCTACATACCTCAATGCAGATTCATCTGCCCGCTGTCCCCTGATCTGAAGCCTTTACCTCCCTCAGATGGCCGAGAACAGCAATATGATCTTAACTACTCCGGTTAAAATCATAGTAATAAACTCTGGTAGATTCTTCTTCAAACTCTGCCAGAGAAGTAATAACACGCTCCGGTGCTATTGTAAAATAACAAACTTTTGATTGAAGTCATAAAAACTAAGTATAATCACCATAGTCCTCTCACACATCCTATCTAGTCGTTGGGTGCAAGAGAATGACTGGGACTGACGTAGAGGGGAGGAGCTATATCAGCTCTGCTGGGTGAATCCTCTTGCATTTCCTGTTGGGGAGGAGTTATATCCCAGAAGTAATGATGACCCGTGGACTGATCGCACATAACAGAAGAAATAAGTACAAGTAACACTTTGCTATTTCCAAACCCTTTTTTTTTCTCAAAATTAACGATAGTTACATTGTAACACTGATATCTGTCAGGAATCCCTGAATAACCCTACACATGGATATTTTTTAATTATTTTTTTTTTAAAAGACAATCCAAAGTATTGATCTAGGCCCATTTTGGTATATTCCATGCCACCATTTCACCGCCAAATGCGATCAAATAAAAAAATGTGTTCACTTTTTCACAATTTTAGGTTGCTCACTGAAATTATTTACAAACAGCTTGTGCAATTATGGCACAAATGATTGTAAATGTTTCTCTGGGATCCCCTTTGTTGAGAAATAGCAGACATATATGGCTTTGGCGTTGCTTTTTGGTAATTAGAAGGCCGCTAAATGCTGCTGCGCATCACACTTGTATTATGCCCAGCAGTGAAGGGGTTAAATGGGTAGCTTGTAGGAAGCTTGAAGGATTAATTTTAGCTTTAGTGTAGAGATCAGCCTCCCGCCCCGATTCCTCCCTGACCCCTCTCAAACAGCACTCTTCCCCCACCAGAAAGTCTGCCAGTACTACAATAAAAGGCTTTTTTTTTTTTTTTTTTTAAATGTATATGTATTGTGCAGTGTTGGATCCCCCCTGACCGCCCCCCCAAACAGCTATCTAATTGAGTCACGCGTCATCTAAGCCGTATGGAGCTGGCATGTGCGCTGCCTTAAACTGCTACTCCTGAGAGGGAAATTGTGTGGTGGATGCCTGATGACGCGTGACTCAATTAGCCACGTGAGTGACGCCCGACCCAGACAGCCAGACCGGCACTGTACTGAAGTCGGAGTCATGATTGTGAGGTAGATACTTCACAGCTAACCATTCAGTCTGTAACATTACATTTTCAAATCAAAGTGCATAGCTTGAATCATAGATCATAGACATCATTTCTGTAATTCACATATGTAATGTGCTGTGAATAGAGCGAGGTTGAGCTCTGACACTCACGCTTATCTTATGTGGCTAGGTTATTTATTATTATTATTTGTCGTCACACATAATCTGACCGTATGGTGCATAGTTGGTACCATAACAAAGAATCTGTCTACTGATACAAAAATTCTTATTCTAATCAAGCTGTGACATGCGTCTTTTGGCTTAAAGCACTTTATTTGTTGCTTTTATTATAGCTGAATGAAATATATATGAGTGTAATAAAAAGTCTGCAGGAGCGGTAAGGACTGGACTGAGTCGTTTTCCCTGTCTTGTCTTTCTGTGTATAGAGCACTAGGATCATGTCACCGGAGAGAGAAGGGAATTTACTTACATGGTTTTGTGATAATAATGAGGTAACATCTTATCATTGCTGCTTACATGATCATGTAAAATCAGTGAGTTATTAACATGTGAGTATGTATGAAATGAAAAGGAGATGCTCTTGCCGAATATACTTGTGATGAGGAGATTGCTGTTTCTGAGCCCTCTGAAGCTGTAACAGGTAATTTAAATCTATTGGCACCTGATTCTCCAGGTAACATAACACAGGAAAGAACTGCAGATGTGTTTTTGAGAAAAAGACTGTTAGTGGGTGACTATTTTGAGGAATGTGTATTTGGGTGAAAGTAAAGGAGAAACAAGGGAGGTTAGATGTCTTCCAGGAGCTACTGCTCACAGGGATAAGAATCGTATTTTGAGAATTGTTAAGGCAGCAGAAAAGGGAAGCGAGTTAGATGTGATTGTACATTTAGGAACAAATGATCTGGCTAGTAATCATGTTGCTGCTGTTCAGAAAGAGTTTTGTGACCTAGGTAATCATTTAGAGACTGTGGCATCAACTCTATCATTTTCTGCTATTTTACCTGTGTATGGCCAGGAAGCAGGAAAGATGGAGCGGATAACAACATTTAATTCTTGGTTAGATAAGTGGTGCAGGGAACGAGGATTTGGTTTTATTGGCCATTATAGCTCTGTTTGGAAAGATACTAGGTTATTTAGGAGAGATGGCTTGCATTTGGATGCTAAAGGAACAGAGTATCTGGGAGAGGAGTTTAAATACTTTATTAGAAATCATTTAAACTAATAAAGGGGGGGTAGCATTAATATATCCACCTGCCCCCCACAGCATGCCAAAACTGTTAGTCCAAGTAACAATTCTAGAAATTCTAGTAGAAAAATTCTTCGTGCCATGAGCACAAATGCTCGCAGCTTAGGAAATAAATTACCTGAACTCATTTCAATAATGACTAGGGACAACTTGGATTTAGTAGCTATAACAGAAACATGGTACAATGATTTGCATGACTGGGACATAGTCATACCTGGATACAGGTTATTTAAAAAGAACAGAGTAGGAAAGAAAGGTGGAGGAGTTGCTTTGTATGTAAATGAAAATATAAAGGTTACTGAAATTGTAGGAACAAATGATGAGGTGGAAAGTATTTGGGTGACTTTGGAAATTGGAGATAAAAATGTTTTTAGAATAGGGGTTGTATATAGGCCTCCATTGCAGGATGAAAAACTGGACAATCTGTTATTAGATGAAATAACCAAAATGACCATGAAGGGTAAGGTTATAGTACTGGGGGACTTTAATTTGCCAGATATAGACTGGAAGATTCCTTCTGCCAGATCGGCTAGAAGCAGGTATATTCTTGAATCTCTGCTAGGGGAATCACTTGAACAATTAGTCAAGGAACCAACTCGTAAGGAAGCTATATTAGATCTAATACTTACAAACAGTGATACAGTTTCAGATGTGTCTGTAGGTGAGAACTTAGGATCCAGTGATCATCAATCTGTTTGGTTTAGTATTCATGTTCAGGAACTGTCCACCCAGACTAAAACAAAAGTTTTAGACTTTAGGACGGCAGATTTTTCATTAATGGGAGAATACCTAAAGAACTATTTAAAGGGGAAAACTCTTATTACAGGGGTTCAAGAACAGTGGGAATTTGTGAAAGGTGCCATTTTAGATGCAACCGCACACTGTATTAGACATGTCTGTAAAAGTAAAAGAAAGCGGAAACCAATTTGGTTTTCCAAAGAAGTAGCACATGCTGTAAAGACAAAAAAGATAGCTTATAAAAATTACAGACACACACAAGCAGATGATGATATGAAAATATGGAGACTCCAACAAAAAAAGACTAAGCAGTTAATTAGGAAGGTTAAAGCTCATGCAGAAGAGAAGATAGCAGAGTCAGTAAAACATGGGGACAAAACATTATTTAGATATATCAGTGAAAGAAGAAAAAATAAGGTAGGAATAGTAAAATTGAAATCAGTTGATGGTAGAATAATAGAAGGAGATAAGCAGATTGCAGACTGTCTCAATGATTACTTCTGTTCTGTTTTCACTAAAGATTGTGAAGATACAATGTCTACATTAAGGGATGCAACGCAAAATAGAAACAAGCTTAACAGTAATCTTTTTACAGAGGATGAGGTTTTGTTAGCATTATCAAAAATAAATGTTACAAAGGCAGTGGGTCCTGATAATATTCATCCAAGGGTTTTAAAAGAACTTCGATCAGTGCTAACTGTCCCATTAACTGATCTGTTTAATCAGTCACTATTAACAGGAGCTGTCCCAGATGATTGGAGAATAGCAAATGTAATACCCCTTCATAAAAAGGGCAGTAGAGAAGAATCTGGCAACTACAGACCAGTTAGTTTAACTTCAGTAGTAGGGAAATTAATGGAAAGCCTCTTAAAAGAAAGAATTATGACTTACATAAAGACAAACAATTTAGAGGACCAAAATCAGCATGGTTTTACTTCAGGGAGATCATGTCAGACTAATCTAATTGACTTCTTTGATTATGTAACAAAAGTATTAGACAAGGGAGGAGCAGTTGATGTAGCATATCTAGATTTCAGCAAAGCATTTGACACCGTCCCACACAATAAACTTATTCACAAACTATATCTCCTTGGTCTAGATTCAAAAATTGTGAACTGGGTGGAATGCTGGCTTAAGGACAGAAAACAAAGTGTCTTAGTAAATGGAGTTCATTCAGCAGAGGGGGCTGTTACTAGTGGTGTTCCTCAGGGGTCAGTTCTGGGGCCTGTTTTGTTTAACATATTTATCTGCGATATCAGCAAAGGGCTACAGGGGAAAGTATGTCTCTTTGCAGATGATACAAAAATTTGCAACAGAGTGGATGTTCCAGGGGGGGGGGTAGACAAAATGAGAAGTGATATACAACAATTGGAGGATTGGACAAATGACTGGGGTCTAAAGTTTAACACAGCAAAGTGTAAAATAATGCATTTAGGGAAGAAAAATCCAAATGTTAATTACAGACTCAATGACACTTTACTGACTGTTAGAGACGAGGAACAGGACTTGGGAATTATTATTTCAGATGATTTAAAACTTAGTAAACAATGTAGTAATGCAGCGAGTAAGGCTAGCAGAATGCTTGGATGTATTGGTAGAGGTATTTGCAGCAGAAATAGTAAGGTTCTTATGCCACTTTATAGATCATTAGTTAGGCCTCATCTTGAGTATTGTGTGCAGTTCTGGAGACCATATCTTCAGAAGGATATTAACAAACTTGAATCTGTGCAAAGGAGGGCTACCAAAATGGTACATGGTCTAAAAAATAAAACTTACCAGGATAGGCTCAATGACCTAAATATGTATAGCTTAGAGGAGAGAAGGGAAAGAGGTGATATGATAGCAACTTTCAAGTACATTAAAGGGTTTAGTAAAACTGAGGCTGTGGGTATTTTACATAAAATGGAAAATTCAAGAACAAGGGGTCATGAGCTCAAGCTAAAGGGTAGTAGATTCAGAAGTAATTTGAGGAAGCACTTCTTTACAGAAAGAGTGATTGATTTATGGAATAAACTTCCTCAAGAGGTAGTAGCAACAAACACTGTGGGGGACTTTAAAAATGCATGGGACAAGCATAAGGCTATCCTACGAACTAGATAAGTTTATACTGTTAGGTAAGGTCGGGCAGACTTGCTGGGCCTATGGCTCTTATCTGCCGTCAATATCTATGTTTCTATGTTTCTATGAGATCTGCTTTTGAAAAGATCCTTGTAAGTTTAAGTTTTTCCAGAAAAAGCTCCAGCGAAGACAAGCAAAATGTTCATAATATTTAATGTGATCAAATATATCAACTTTGTTATAGAAACCAAATGTCTGCTGGCATCTGTCACACATGGGATGAGATTACAATAAAGATGATCTCTGTGGCAATTATCAACAGACTGAGGTTCTAAAACATATCTACACCTGTAACCCTGGGCATTGCTTACATAGGAAAACAAGTAAAAAATAGCATAAAACAATGGTAATATGCCCAGTGCATGATATAGTAGTGGTGATGTGCCCAGCAGATGATAAAGTAATGGTGATATGCCCAGTGCATCATGATATAGTAGTGGTGATATGCCCAGCAGATTATATAGTAGAGGTGATATGCCCTGCAGATTATATAGTAGAGGTGATATGCCCTGCAGATTATATAGTAGAGGTGATATGCCCAGTGTGTAGGATGGCGGGGGACTGAGGTAAGGGTCTGGGGGGCGGCCCGGGCGGGCAGAAATTAGATGCACGAGGCTCCTGGTTTTGCAAGTGACAGTGTAGTGTGTGAGACTGTCTGTCAGAGTTAGTGTCAAGTGGAATGTTTGATTGGAGGGAGTGGAAATTTGCATAGGAGGTGGTGGTGGTGGTGTGACTGGCAGTGGAAACCCTAAAATGACATTGCAGATTCCAGCACTGGAAAACTTCCAGTATGTGCTCTGCTTGTAATGTTTTTTGTTTTTTTTATATACATTCAACACAGTAAAAAATATAACTATAATGGAGGAGTCCAAAACAATAGACTAATTTATGGACAGGAGGTTGGTAAAGTCTGTTCATTTTTTACTCTAATAAATAATCTGTTTATTATATAGTGGCTTGCAGGCTGTAAATGTATTTACAGACTTTACCAACCCATTGAATTAGTCTATTGTTTTGGTCTCCTCCATAGTTATCTTTTTTACTGTTGGGAAGAATAGAAAAAAAAACACATCACAAGTAGAGCACATCGTGGGAGTTTTCCAGCGCTGCAATCTGCAATGTCATTAGCTGCAGAACCCTATAACCAGCCCCTATATTACTGTGCTGAGGACTTTGCCCCCTCATTTACTGTCACTGGCAGTACAGCCCTCCCTGAGCTCTCTTTTCTTAATTTGTGTCTGTGTTAGTGTTTGTGTGTCTGAGATAGTGGGTGTCTGTTAGTGTCTCTCTGTCTCTGTATTGGTGTCTGTGTGTCTCTCTGTTTGTGTTAGTGTGTGTCTATGTCAGTGTCTCTGTGTTAGTGTGGGTCTGAGTGTATGTATTAGTGCATGTCTGTGTTGATTTTTATGTGGCATAACCATTGTTTGATTTGCTAGGCAGTACTACCACTGTTTGATTTGCAACCACTGTTTAATTTGCTACTACAGTTAGATTTGCCTTTCGCCACCAATTAGCAAGAGCTACTCAGGTGCTGAACCAAAAATGAGCCAGCTCCTAAGCTTACATTCCTACTTTTCAAATATAGATAACAAGAGAAGGAAACAACATTGATAATAGGAGTAAATGAGAAATTTGCTTAAAATTGCATGCTCTGTCTGAATCATGAAAGAAAAAATTGTGTTTCATATACCTTTAACTAGCAACAGGGATGGTATGTAATCATGTGGGGGGGGGGGGCGGCAAAATATATCCTCGCCTGTGTGGCCAAAAATCCTAGCACCGGCCATGATCGGCACCATCGCGGAACGATGCAGAGAGGGCCACAGAGTGACTTTCTGCATCAGTGGGTAAAAAAGGGTATTGCAGTGATGCCTCAATATCAAGGCATCACTGCAATACCTTGTAAGAAATACCTTGAAAGCTGCTGGAAGCGAACACAATCGCTTCCACCACTTGAAACCCCAGAGGATGCGTCAGGCACGTCCCTGGTCCTTAACTGTATTTTTTTCATGATTCAGATAGAGAATACAATTTTGAAAAACTTTATTTTTCAGATATCCTTTGTTGAAGAAAAAGCAATGCACATGGGTGATCCAATCATGAGGCATCTATGTGCAGCCAACAATCAGCAGCTACTGAGCCTGTCTAGATATGTCTTTCAGCAAATGATATCAAGAGAATGAAGCATATTAGATAATAGAAGTAAATTAGAAAGAAATTGCATGCTCTTTCTAAATCATTTAAGAAAAAAACAAAATTTACCTTATAAATGTATTTATTTCCGGGCATGGAGAGTCCCCAACGTCATTCCAATTACTAATGGGATATTCAATTCCTGGCCAGCAGGAGGAGGCAAAGAGCACCCCAGCAAAGCTGGTAAGTGTAACTTCCCTTACCCATAATCCCCAGTCATTCAGCTGAAGGAAAATGGAAAAAGAAGAAACACAAGGGTATAGAGGTGCCTGAGGTTTACAAAAAAAACTGCAGAATTATAATTTAAAAAGAGGGCAGGGTCGTGGAAATAAATAAATTTATCAGGTAAGTATACATTTTGTTTCCTATGGCATGGAGAGTCCACAAAGTCATTCCAATTACTAAAGGGAACCAATACCTGAGCTAGAGGACACGGAATGAAAAGGGAGGGAGAACAAGGCAGGAGGACCTAAACAGAAGGCACCACCGCTTGAAGAACCTTTCTCCCAAAAGAGGCCTCAGTCGACGCAAAATTATAAAATTTGTGGAATTTGGAAAACGTATGCAAAGAGGACCATGTTGTCGCCTTGCAAATCTGTTCCACAGAAGCTTCATTTTTGAAAGCCCAGGATGAGGAGACAGCCCTAGTGGAATGAGCCGTAATTCTCTCAGGAGGCTGCTGTCCAGTTGTCTCTCAAGCAAAACGAATCATACTTCTTAACCAGAGGGAAAGGGTAGTAGAAGTGGCCTTCTGACCCTTACGCTTTCCAGAGAAAATCACAAACAGGGCAGAAGATTGCAGAAAATCTTTAGTAGCTTGTAGATAACATTTTAGAGCATGCACAACATACAAGTTATGCAAAAGACGTTCCTTATGACAAGGATTAGGACAAAAAGGAGGAACAACAATTTCCTGATTAATGTTTCGATCCGACACCAGCTTAGGGAAAAAACCCAATTTAGTACGAAGGACCGCCTTATCTGCATGAAAAATATGGTACGGGGAAATCGCACAGCAGAGCTGAAAACTCAGAAACTCTGCAAGTGGAAGAAATAGCAAGAAGAAACAAAACCTTCCAAGATAACAATTTTATATCAACAACATGCATTGTCTCAAACGGAGACTGTTGCAAAACTTTAAGAACAAGATTAAGGCTCCAAGGAGGAGCAACAGGTTTAAACACAGGCCTGATTCTGACCAGGGCCTGTAAAAAAACAAACATCTGGCAAATCTGCCAGACATTTGTGCAAAAGAATAGACGGTGCAGAAATCTGACCCTTCAGAGATAAAATACGGGGAATTTTCACCCAGCTCCAGGAGAAACCCTTAGATTTGCACCAATAAAGATATTTACGCCATACCTTATGGTAGATCTTACGAGTAACAGGGTTACGAGCCTGAAGCATAGTATCAATGACCGCTTCAGAAAACCCACGTCTAAACAGAACTAGGAGTTCAATCTCCAAGCAGTCAGCTTCAGAAAATCCAGGTGTGGATGGAGGAATGGACCCTGAATTAAAAGGTCCTTCCTCAGAGGTAACTTTCAAGGAGGAAGAGATGACATCCTTACCAGATCCATGAACCAGATACTGCGAGGCCATGCAGGAGGTAATAGAATTACCAATGCTCTCTACTATTTGATACGATCAATAACTTACGGAAGGAGAGCAAACAGAGGAAACAGGTATGCCAGAGAGAAGATCCAAGGATCTATCAGAGCAGCCCGAGGATCTCTTCACCTTCAACCGTACTTTGGAACCTTGGCGTTTTGAAGAGACGCCATTAGATCCAACTCTGGAACCCCCACCTGTGAGTTATCATTGAAAACCTCTGGGTGGATAGCCCTCTCCCCAGAATGAAAAGTCTGCCTGCTCAGAAATAAACACCTCCCAGTTGTCCACCCCTGGGATGCGGAAGGCAAAGAGGAGACAATTGTGTGACTCCACCCATTGGAGAATGCAAGTCACCTCCTTCATTGCTAAGGAACTTAGAGTTCCTCCCTGGTGATTGATGTAAGCCACCGAGGAGATATTGTCCGATTGAAATTTGATAAACCGGACTAAAGCTAGTTGAGGCCAGGCTGATGAGGCATTGTAAATTGCTCTCAACTCCAAGATGTTTATGTGAATAAAAGACTCCAGAGCGAACGCTCACGGCTCCTAAACCGCATAGCTGGCTAGCAGCGCCATAGTATCCGCCCACAATGGTGGTCTTCTAATATGAGGATAAAGGTACATAGCCGCATATAATAAAATAGAGCTGACACAAAAGCTAAACACCTGAAGCTTAGTGCACCAGCGAGACCCCTCTAAATTATTAACTCGATAACAGATGAGGGGAGAAACCCTTCAAATGTGGTCATCGCTATCTAGCATCTTACTAATAAAGAAGAATGCTGTAATGAGGAACATAACAGCTAAAGGAGCTAGAGTGTAGATGCTCCATTATAAAGGTCCACACAAATAAATAAAAGTCTCAACCCCGTGTCATTTTTAACTGTAAACAAAACTATGAGGGTAGTTGAGTTATGTCAGAGGGAAACACCCAATAATAAATAAACCGGAGCCTGTTTAAGGGGATGCCGGTAGATCCAAGCTGCTCAAATAACTGATATCCCCAACCTGGGATATAACTAAGGTTTCCGGACCCATCCAAGAGGGCAATGGAGGTGTCAGTTGGTCACCCTTCAAAGTCCTCCCTTTCCCTGATGACAGTTAAAGTTATAGATGCCAAGGGAAGGGTTTGAATAAGGATATAAACGGACTTACCCTCCAGGATCTTCTGCTGTGGAGCAGACACAGCACTTCACAGTCTGTCAGCCTCAATCAACTGCTGACAGGGACATGGAGAGAAAAGAAAAAAACAGAGTAACCAACCCTGGTTTTCTATATAGAGGTAGCATAAATGTTAGAAGTAAAGCAAAGACTACCTCGCAGCCTTCTAACTGATAAAAGCCATTACTATTCTTACTAAAGAGATTGACGTGGACACAGCTAGTCCCCAATCCTTGCTTGCAGGGAAAAGTACCCATTAAAAAGGATAAAATTCTTCAGACACCGACTTTGCATATTCTCCATTGACAAAGGCAAAGAGAATGACTGGGGATTATGGGTAAGGGAATTTACACTTAACAACTTGCTGGGGTGCTCTTTGCCTCCTCCTGCTGGCCAGGAGTTGAATATCCCACCAGTAATTAAAATGGCATTGTGGACTCTCCATGCCACAGAAAAGAAATATGGGTTTAATAAAGTCAGAGTATAAACCTAACAGTGATGACACTAGATCACAAAATTACAACATACTGGGGGGCTATGGTTTGTTAAATCTTCTGAACAAAGCACCAGATGAACTTTAAGAAACATTTAATCCACAGCTAATGTGAGCAGCAGTTGAGAAAGGGACAGTCTTGTTTGGATAAACATGGGCCTGATTAAATTTCCCAATACATCCACCCACTTCAGAATGTAATGCTCTTTCTCCGGAGTACACAGTTGCCAGGCACTGATTGTATCCTACTCGGTAAATGCGCAAGAACGCTCCTGGTGCAAATGTAACCGTTTCACAGAGGTCAACTAGGTGGCTTGCAATGAACATTATAAAAAAAGCTATATTAAATTACTATCGTTTCTGGCCACTTTCAAATGGCAGCCAAGCTTCGCCCACTGATGACATAACGACCTGGGCTGCATAATAGGTTCACTAGTCACAAAAGACTCACTAGTTGGATTCAACAAACTGTCAAAGCTATTCAGCAGAGTGCCTAGATGCAGCCCAGAGTGTGATGTCATCAGTGGGCAGAACTTGGAAGCAATTTCAAAGTAGCCAGAAACAATATTAATTTTAATATAACTTTTTAACTGTTCCTGCTGCATGATATAGAAAGGGATGCAGGAGGATATTTGCAGCTTAATCTAGAGTAAGACTTTAAGATGACTAATGTGTAGACTTTCCCTTTAAAGAAAAGTGGAGGTAAGTGGAAACAACATATCTGAGTTCAGTATCACAGGATATCAGACAATACACTATAGCACAACCTATATTATCCTGAGATTTGGGAGAACCTAAATCCCTGCAATAACCACATATTATGGCCTGGGCAGTCAGGTTTTGGAGGGGCAGCAGATGTTGAGCTCTATGGCATGATGCTTTCCCATCCCTAAAATCTTCAAATGCTGTGTTTATTAAATGTTATCCCACATCAACCATCCCTTGTTGACTTATGGGTTCCCATGGCCTCCAGTTGTGAGAAAACATAATTTATACTTCCCAGATAAATTCCTTTCCTTCCAGATAGGGAGAGTCCACAGCTGGCCAGGTGGTGTATTTCCCAACAGTAAGGAATGAAGCTGTGGACTCTCCCTATCTTAGGAAGGAAATATTGGAGGTAGATATGAGATAAAATTATTGGGGGCAGGAGGTTTCCCAGTTCCTATGGCACCCCTTACATTAAGTTACAGGAACATTTCAGTGCAAAATGGAACTGCAGCTGCCAAACTGAACACAGCTGACTGCTGCTGATGACTGGCTTTCTCTTGCTCGGGACTAGCAATTTTCTGCAGTTTAAGAGTGGGGCTTTATCTATGTGTTTGGGGACGTAACACATAGCATCTTGCGGTGACCAATGTAATAATGACAGCTTCATTAGCTGTATTATGAATATGATCATCTTGTAAGGTCAATTACAAGATGCAAACAACAAAGCTATTGACTTGTGTTGCACTGTATTCTCTTCCTAGTTTTATTTTCTTTGTTCATTCCTCTCACTCTTTCTTTCTACAGCCTGTCCTATCTGATACTTTCTTACTGACAACATTTAACCAGACATGTTGAAAAGCTCTCTGGTCAGCTCTTCCAAAGTGAAATAAGGAAATTTATGCTTACCTGATAAATTTATTTCTTTTACGATATGACGAGCCAACGGATTTCATCCTTACTTGTGGGATTAAATCTCCTGTTAGCAGGAAGTGGCAAAGAGCACCACAGCAGAGCTGTATATATAGCTCCTCCCTTCTCTCCCCCTCCAGTCATTCGACCGAAGTTAGGAAGAGAAAGGAAAAGCCAAAGGTGCAGAGGTGACTTAAGTTTAGTAAAAATAAGTAAATATCTGTCTTAGAAATGACAGGGTGGGCCGTGGACTCGTCATATCGTAAAAGAAATAAATTTATCAGGTAAGCATAAATTTCCTTTTCTTTTACAAGATATGACGAGTCCACGGATTTCATCCTTCCTTGTGGGATACAATACCAAATCTACAGGACACGGATAAAAGGGAGGGACAAGACAGGAACCTAAACGGAAGGCACCACTGCTTGAAGAACCTTTCTCCCAAAAACAGCTTCAGAAGAAGCAAAAGTATCAAATTTGGAAAATTTGGAAAAAGAGTGAAGAGACGACCAAGTTGCAGCCTTGCAAATCTGTTCAACAGAAGCATTGTTTTTAAATGCCCGTGAGGAAGCCACAGCCCTGGTAGAATGAGCCGTAATTCTTTCAGGAGGCTGCTGTCCCACAGTCTCATATGCCAGACGGATGATACTCTTCAGCCAAAAAGAAAGAGAGGTAGCCGATGCTTTCTGGACCCTACGCTTTCCAGAAAAAAACAGCAAATAATGAAGATTATTGACGAAATTCCTTAGTCGCCTGCAAGTAAAACTTCAGGGCACGGACAACGTCCAAGTTATGCAACAGACGCTCCTTCTTAGAAGAAGGGTTAGGACATAATGAAGGAACAACAATTTCTTGATTAATATCCTTATTAGAAACAACCTTAGGAAGGAAACCAGGTTTGGTACGTAAAACCACCTTATCAGAATGGAAGATAAGATAAGGCGAGTCACATTGTAATGCTGAAAGCTCAGAAACTCTACGAGCAGAAGAAATAGCAACCAAAAATAAAACCTTCAAAGATAACAACTTAATATCTATGGAATGCACGGGTTCAAACGGAACCCCTTGAAGAACATTAAGAACTAAATTCAAACTTCAGGGTGGAGCAATTGGTCTAAACACAGGCTTGATTCTGGTCAGAGCCTGACAAAAAGACTGAACGTCTGGAACATCTTCCAAATGTTTGTGTAATAAAATTGACAAAGCAGAGATTTGTCCCTTTAATGAACTTGCTGATAACCCTTTCTCCAATCCTTCTCGGAGAAAAGACAAAATCCTGGGAATCCTAACTCTACTCCATGAATAGCCATTGGATTCGCACCAATAAAGATATTTACGCCATATCTTATGGTAGCTCTTTCTAGTAACAGGCTTACGTGCCTGAATCAAAGTATCAATGACCGAATCAGAGAACCCCCGCTTAGATAAAATCAAGCGTTCAATCTCCAAGCAGCCAGTTGCAGAGAAACTAGATTCGGATGTTGGAAGGGTCCCTGAATGAGAAGGTCCTGCCTCGATGGAAGCTTCCACGGCGGCAGAGATGACATGTCCACTAGATCGGCATACCAAGTCCTGCGAGGCCACGCAGGCGCAATTAGAATTACTGAAGCCCTCTCCTCCTGTTTGATCTGAGCAATCACCCAGGGAAGGAGAGCAAACGGTGGAAACACATAAGCTAGGTTGAACGACCAAGGCACTGCGAAGGCATCTATCAGTTCGGCCTGAGGATCCCTTGACCTGGATCCGTATCTTGGGAGCTTCGCATTTTTTTTTTTTTTTTTAAATAATTTTTTTATTGAGGTTATAAGGAATGTTACATATAATAGTCATCCAATGACAACATAAACAAAACAATGAGATTTACAACATATACCCAGAGACATAGGTAGTAAGTAAACATATAAAAAACTCTGGGCATGAATTCTGAGCATCAAGTAAAACAGAGGAGTATCATAGTTATGAAATATGTCGTTATCATAAAAGTGATATTGTATAACAAGCTCGGCAAGAATATCATGGATGAATAATGAGACCTCATTTTTATATCTTTTATGAAGAGTAAGTGACTTCCACCTTGTCAAGACTAACCATCATAGAATGATGTGAACTAAGGTGAGGCAAGTGTGGAATAAAATTGGTTGGTCTCTTTTGGACCAAGTTAGCATGGGAAGGGAAAAGGAAATTCAGCGGACAAGAGCCGCTATAATTGAAGTGGGGAGGATAGTGGGGGGGGGGGGCGGAGCGTTATAGAATAAGGGCATACCATATAGATGTATAGGTAGACTTCAGGGCAGCGCTCTACTATTTCTAATACTAGTGTGGGGGGACAAAGTCGGGAGCTTCGCATTTTGACGAGACGCCATCAGATCCAATTCCGGTCTGCCCCATCTGAGGATCAGAGTGGCAAAGACCTCCGGATGGAGTTCCCACTCCCCGGGTTAAAACGTCTGTCTGCTTAAAAAGTCCACTTCCCAGTTGTCCACTCCTGGGATGTAGATTGCTGACAGATAGCAAGAGTGAGCCTCCGCCCACCGAATTATCTTGGATACTTCTGCCATCGCTAAGGAACTCCTTGTTCCTCCCTGATGATTGATGTAAGCCACAGTTGTGATGTTGTCCGACTGAAAGCAGATGAATTTGACTGAAGCCAACTGAGGCCACGCCTGAAGCGTATTGAATATTGCTCTTAATTCCAGAATATTGATTGGAAGAAGAGACGCCGACTGAATCCACACACCCTGAGCCTTCAGGGAATTCCAGACTGCACCCCAACCTAGTAGGCTGGCGTCCGTTGTCACTATCACCCATGAGGGTCTGCGGAAGCACGTCCCTTGGGACAGATGATCCGGCGACAACCACCAAAGAAGAGTCTCGTCTCCTGATGCAGATCTATCTGAGGAGACAAATTTGCATAATCTCCATTCCACTGCCTGAGCATGCTCAGTTGTAGTGGTCTGAGATGAAAACGAGCAAACGGAATGATGTCCATTGCTGCCACCATCAATCCAATTACCTCCATGCACTGAGCCACTGATGGCCGAGGATTGGACTGAAGAGCTTGGCATGTATTCAGAATCTTTGACTTTCTGACCTCCTTCAAGAAAATTTTCATAGATATGGAATCTATTAGGGTTCCCAAGAAGGGAAACCTTGTCTGTGGAATTAATGAACTCTTTTCTAGAGTCACCTTCCACCCGTGAGTCCTCAGAAAGGACAGGACCATGTCTGTATGAGACTTTGCCAGATGGTAAGAACCGCCAGAAGTGACCCTAGAACCTTTGTGAAGATCCTGGGTGCTGTGGCCAACCTGAAGGGAAGAGCCACAAACTGAAAATGTTTGTCCAGAAAGGCAAACCTTAGGAACTGGTGATGATTCTTGTGGATAGGAATATGAAGATATGCATCCTTCAAGTCCACGGTAGTCATATATTGACCCTCCTGGATCAACTGTAGAATTGTTCGAATAGTCTCCATCTTGAAGGAAGAAACTTGTTTAGACTTTTTAGATCTAAAATAGGGCGAAACGTGCCCTTTTTTGGGGACCACGGAAAGATTTGAGTAAAACCCCTGCCCCTGTTCTAGTATTGGAATGGGACTAATTACTCCCATAGTAGAGAGGTCTTTTACACAACGTAAGAACGCCTCTTTTGATCTGGTCTACAGACAATCGTGAAAGATGAAACCTCCCCCTTGGGAGAGAATTTTTGAATTCCAATTGATACCCTTGGGACACGATTTCCAGTGTCCAAGGATCCTGAACATCTCTTACCCAAGCCTGGGCAAAGAGAGAAAGTCTGCCCCCTACTAGATCCGGTCCCGGATCGGGGGCCGCCCCTTCATGCTGTCTTGGTAGCAGCAGCGGGCTTCTTGGGTTGTTTACAATTGTTTCAAGCCTGGTTGGGTCTGCAGACGGACTTGGCCTGAGCAAAATTCCCTTCCTGTTTGGCGGAAGAAGAGGAAGAAGAGTTCCGAAAGGAACGAAAATTATTTTGTTTACCCCTAAGTTTAGCAGTTCTATCCTGAGGTAGGAGATGACCCTTACCTCCCGTAATGTCAGAAATGATTTCTTTCAAGTCAGGCCAAATAGGGTTTTTCCCTTGAAAGGAATAGCCAAAAGCTTTGACTTAGATGACACATCAGCAGACCAAGATTTTAACCATAACGCTCTACGCGCTAAAATGGCAACTCCGGCATTATTAGCTGCCAATTTGGCAATCTGAAAGGCGGCATCTGTAATAAAAGAATTAGCCAGCTTAAGAGGCTTAATTCTATCTAAAATATCCTCTAAAAGAGTCTCAGTCTTAAGAGACTCTTCTAATGCATCAAACCAGAAGGCCGCCGCAGTGGTAAAAGGAAACCCTGATGAATAAACAATTTCTTTAGAAGACCCTCCAATTTCTTATCCATAGGGTCTTTGAAAGCACAACTGTCCTCAATAGGAATAGTTGTACACTTAGCCAGGGTAGATATAGCTCCCTCCACCTTAGGGACTGTTTGCCAAGAGTCCCGAACAGTGTCAGATATGGGATACATTTTCTTAAAATTAGGAGAAGGTGAGAACGGGATACCCGGTCTGTCCCATTCCCTCTTAATAATCTCCAAAATTCTCTTAGGAACCGGAAAAACATCAGTGTAAGCAGCTACCTCTAAGTATTTGTCCATATTACACAATTTCTCTGGTGGTACCACAATAGAGTCACAGTCATCCAGAGTCGCTAAAACCTCCCGAAGTAACAGGCGGAGGTGTTCAAGCTTAAATCTAAAGGACATGATGTCCGAATCCGTCTGAGGTAACACACTTCCCGAATCGGAAAGTTCCCCCTCAGACAGAAGTTCCCTGACCCCCAAATCAGATCCCTGTGAGGGTACATCGGAAATGGTCAACAAAGCATCAGAGGACTCAGGATTCAAATTGACTTCTGTCCTGCTGCGTTTGCCCTGTAACACTGGCAACTTAGATAATACCTCTGTAAGGGTAGATGACATAACTGCCGCCATATCCTGCAGAGTAAATGAAGTAGACGCGGTTGAAGAGCCTGGCGTCGCTTGGGTGGGCATTAAAGGTTGTGACGCTTGGGAAGAATTTGGCAGCATACCCTGATTCTCCTCAGACTGAGAATCATACTTAGACACACTTTCCTTAAATAAAATCTGCTCTTTACATTGTAAGGCCCTTTCAGTACATGAGGGACAGAAAGTAAGAGGGGGTTCCACAATGGCATCTAAACACATAGAACAAGTTAGTTTCATCAAGTTCAGACATGTTAAACAGACTAGAAATAGCAATAATAGTCGTTCTTTACTTGAAATATTGAGCTCTGAATTCAAATTACATAGACAAAAATGTTAACACTAAAAAGTGTACTGTGCCTTTAAATAATAAAAGCGCAACAATTTTTCTGATATCTTCAAAACAACGTTTGCGGCAACAAAAAATGTTCTAATGTGCCCAAAATATTCTAACAGTATTGCACCAGCTTGCTTAGATGTGTAAAATAGCAATATATACCGAATTTATCAGTTATAACAAACTTTTTATCTATTCAGGCCCCTGCACCTCGCCTACCTGCCCCCGGAACACACTGCTGCTGCTTGAGAAGCTTTTAAGACCCTTCGATTGGCAAAACAACTTAGGCCCCACCGGAGCCCAGGACCTTGCTGTCTATGCGATCCGGATGATACTGCGCGTCTGAGCGCTCACTGGCACCATTTTAAAATAAAAAACTTCTTGATTGAAGAATCTAAAACTAACACCTCACTTTACCTCTTTCTATCACTAACACAGGCAAAGAGAATGACTGGAGGGGGAGGGAAGGGAGTAGCTATATATACAGCTCTGCTGTGGTGCTCTTTGCCACTTCCTGCTAACAGGAGATTTAATCCCACAAGTAAGGATGAAATCCGTGGACTCGTCATATCTTGTAACAGAAAATTGGTTTTGAACAGATAGTTCCATCTTACACCAGGTGATTGATGTCTCAATGCACTCTGGTAACACATAGACCATCTAATGACATACAAGATTATTATTATACACTTTTAGAATAGAGTAGGTACTTACCATCGGTGTCTTGTATTTGTGGTTCACCACTTCTTTAGTTTCAGGAACTAAAACCGAATCCAAGAAATAAAACAGACAGTTGTAAACACAAAAAGAACAACAAATGGACAACTGGAAATTGGTCTGCAGGTCACCCAGCCAAGAACAGACAAGGAAACAGGCCACAGGAAGACACCAAGTAGTTAATAAACATAGTGACAGACACGATAACACTAGGGTATCTAGGTTGCAGGGTCACAAAACACAATGACACCAGCGGGGCAAGTAACACAATGACACCCAGGGAAGCAAGGTCTGTTACAACAGGAAAGCAAACTTATAAACATGCTATGTTAATGGAGACTAAGAACAATACTTCTCAAACATTAAGCTTACTGGGATGAGGGCAAAATACAAAAACATAATTTATGCTTACCTGATAAATTCCTTTCTTCTGTGGTGTGATCAGTCCACGGGTCATCATTACTTCTGGGATATTACTCCTCCCCAACAGGAAGTGCAAGAGGATTCACCCAGCAGAGCTGCATATAGCTCCTCCCCTCTACGTCACTCCCAGTCATTCGACCAAGGACCAACGAGAAAGGAAAAGCCAAGGGTGAAGTGGTGACTGGAGTATAAATTAAAAAATATTTACCTGCCTTAAAAACAGGGCGGGCCGTGGACTGATCACACCACAGAAGAAAGGAATTTATCAGGTAAGCATAAATTATGTTTTCTTCTGTTAAGTGTGATCAGTCCACGGGTCATCATTACTTCTGGGATACCAATACCAAAGCAAAAGTACACGGATGACGGGAGGGATAGGCAGGCTCTTTATACAGAAGGAACCACTGCCTGAAGAACCTTTCTCCCAAAAATAGCCTCCGATGAAGCAAAAGTGTCAAATTTGTAAAATTTGGAAAAAGTATGAAGCGAAGACCAAGTTGCAGCCTTGCAAATCTGTTCAACAGAGGCCTCATTCTTGAAGGCCCAAGTGGAAGCCACAGCTCTAGTAGAATGAGCTGTAATTCTTTCAGGAGGCTGCTGTCCAGCAGTCTCATAAGCTAAACGAATTATGCTACGAAGCCAAAAAGAAAGAGAGGTAGCGGAAGCTTTTTGACCTCTCCTCTGCCCAGAGTAAATGACAAACAGAGAAGACGTTTGTCGAAATTCCTTAGTTGCCTGTAAGTAAAATTTTAGAGCACGGACTACATCCAGGTTGTGCAGTAGACGTTCCTTCTTTGAAGAAGGATTTGGGCATAAAGAAGGAACAACAATCTCTTGATTGATATTCCTGTTAGTAACTACCTTAGGTAAGAACCCAGGTTTAGTACGCAGGACTACCTTATCCGAATGAAAAATCAAATAAGGAGAATCACAATGTAAGGCTGATAATTCAGAGACTCTTCGAGCCGAGGAAATAGCCATTAAAAATAGAACTTTCCAAGATAACAACTTTATATCAATGGAATGAAGGGGTTCAAACGGAACGCCCTGTAAAACATTAAGAACAAGGTTTAAACTCCATGGTGGAGCAACAGTTTTAAACACAGGCTTAATTCTGGCCAAAGCCTGACAAAAAGCCTGGACGTCAGGAACTTCTGACAGACGTTTGTGTAACAGAATGGACAGAGCTGAGATCTGTCCCTTTAATGAACTAGCAGATAAACCCTTTTCTAAACCTTCTTGTAGAAAAGACAATATCCTAGGAATCCTAACCTTACTCCAAGAGTAACCTTTGGATTCACACCAATATAGGTATTTACGCCATATCTTATGGTAAATCTTTCTGGTAACAGGTTTCCTAGCCTGTATTAAGGTATCAATAACTGACTCAGAAAATCCACGTCTTGATAAAATCAAGCGTTCAATTTCCAAGCAGTCAGCTTCAGAGAAGTTAGATTTTGATGTTTGAAGGGACCCTGTATCAGAAGGTCCTGTTTCAGAGGTAGAGACCAAGGTGGACAGGATGACATGTCCACCAGGTCTGCATACCAAGTCCTGCGTGGCCACGCAGGTGCTATTAGAATCATTGATGCTCTCTCTTGTTTGATTCTGGCAATCAATCGAGGAAGCAACGGGAAGGGTGGAAACACGTAAGCCATCCTGAAGTCCCAAGGTGCTGTCAGAGCATCTATCAGGACTGCTCCTGGATCCCTGGATCTGGACCCGTAACGAGGAAGCTTGGCGTTCTGTCGAGACGCCATGAGATCTATCTCTGGTTTGCCCCAACGTCGAAGTATTTGGGCAAAGACCTCCGGATGAAGTTCCCACTCCCCCGGATGAAAAGTCTGACGACTTAAGAAATCCGCCTCCCAGTTCTCCACTCCCGGGATGTGGATTGCTGACAGGTGGCAAGAGTGAGACTCTGCCCAGCAAATTATCTTTGATACTTCCATCATAGCTAGGGAGCTTCTTGTCCCTCCCTGATGGTTGATGTAAGCTACAGTCGTGATGTTGTCCGACTGAAACCTGATGAACCCCCGAGTTGTCAACTGGGGCCAAGCCAGGAGGGCATTGAGAACTGCTCTCAATTCCAGAATGTTTATTGGCAGGAGACTCTCCTCCTGACTCCATTGTCCCTGAGCCTTCAGAGAATTCCAGACGGCACCCCAACCTAGAAGGCTGGCGTCTGTTGTTACAATTGTCCAGTCTGGTCTGCTGAATGGCATCCCCCTGGACAGATGTGGCCGAGACAGCCACCATAGAAGAGAATTTCTGGTCTCTTGATCCAGATTCAGAGAAGGGGATAAGTCTGAGTAATCCCCATTCCACTGACTTAGCATGCACAGTTGCAGTGGTCTGAGGTGTAAGCGTGCAAAGGGTACTATGTCCATTGCCGCTACCATTAAGCCGATTACCTCCATGCATTGAGCCACTGACGGGTGTTGAATGGAATGAAGGGTGCGGCAAGCACTTTGAAGTCTTGTTAGCCTGTCCTCTGTCAGGTAAATCTTCATTTCTACAGAATCTATAAGAGTCCCCAGGAAGGGAACTCTTGTGAGTGGAACGAGTGAACTTTTCTTTTCGTTCACCTTCCATCCATGTGACCTTAGAAATGCCAGCACTAACTCTGTATGAGACTTGGCAGTTTGAAAGCTTGAAGCTTGTATCAGAATGTCGTCTAGGTATGGAGCTACCGAGATTCCCCGCGGTCTTAGTACCACCAGAAGAGCACCCAGAACCTTTGTGAAGATTCTTGGAGCTGTAGCCAATCCGAATGGAAGAGCCACAAACTGGTAATGCCTGTCTAGGAAGGCAAACCTTAGGTACCGATAATGATCTTTGTGAATCGGTATGTGAAGGTAAGCATCTTTTAAATCTACAGTGGTCATGTATTGACCCTCTTGGATCATAGGTAAAATTGTCCGAATAGTCTCCATCTTGAACGATGGAACTCTTAGGAATTTGTTTAGGATCTTTAAGTCCAGGATTGGTCTGAAATTTCCCTCTTTTTTGGGAACCACAAACAGATTTGAGTAAAACCCCTGTCCCTGTTCCGATCGTGGAACTGGATGGATTACTCCCATTAACAAGAGCTCTTGTACGCAGCGTAGAAACGCCTCTTTCTTTGTCTGGATTGTTGACAATCTTGACAGATGAAATCTCTCTCTTGGAGGAGAGTATTTGAAGTCCAGAAGGTATCCCTGAGATATTATCTCTAGCGCCCAGGGATCCTGAACATCTCTTGCCCAAGCCTGGAAAGTCTGCCCCCCACTAGATCCGATCCCGGATCGGGGGCCCTCAATTCATGCTGTTTTAGGGGCAGCAGCAGGTTTCCTAGTCTGCTTGCCCTTGTTCCAGGACTGGTTAGGTTTCCAGCCTTGTCTGTAGCGAGCAACAGCTCCTTCCTGTTTTGGTGCAGAGGAAGTTGATGCTGCTCCTGCTTTGAAATTACGAAAGGAACGAAAATTAGACTGTCTAGTCTTGACTTTGGCTTTGTCCTGAGGCAGGGCATGGCCTTTACCTCCTGTAATGTCAGCGATAATCTCTTTCAACCCGGGCCCGAATAAGGTCTGCCCTTTGAAAGGTATATTAAGCAATTTAGACTTAGAAGTAACATCAGCTGACCAGGATTTTAGCCACAGCGCCCTGCGTGCCTGAATGGCGAATCCTGAATTCTTCGCCGTAAGTTTAGTAAGATGTACTACGGCCTCCGAAATGAATGAATTAGCTAGTTTAAGGACTCTAAGCCTGTCCGTAATGTCGTCCAGAGTAGCTGAACCAATGTTCTCTTCCAGAGACTCAATCCAGAATGCCGCTGCAGCCGTGATCAGCGCAATGCATGCAAGGGGTTGCAATATAAAACCTTGTTGAACAAACATTTTCTTAAGGTAACCCTCTAACTTTTTATCCATTGGATCTGAAAAAGCACAGCTATCCTCCACCGGGATAGTGGTACGCTTAGCTAAGGTAGAAACTGCTCCCTCCACCTTAGGGACCGTTTGCCATAAGTCCCTTGTGGTGGCGTCTATTGGAAACATTTTTCTAAATATCGGAGGGGGTGAGAACGGCACACCGGGTCTATCCCACTCCTTAGTAACAATTTCAGTAAGTCTCTTAGGTATAGGAAAAACCTCAGTACTCGTCGGTACCGCAAAATATTTATCCAACCTACACATTTTCTCTGGTATTGCAACTGTGTTACAATCATTCAGAGCCGCTAACACCTCCCCTAGTAATACACGGAGGTTTTCCAGTTTAAATTTAAAATTTGAAATATCTGAATCCAGTCTGTTTGGATCAGAACCGTCACCCACAGAATGAAGTTCTCCGTCCTCATGTTCTGCCACCTGTGACGCAGTGTCTGACATGGCCCTAATATTATCAGCGCACTCTGTTCTCACCCCAGAGTGATCACGCTTACCTCTTAGTTCTGGTAATTTAGCCAAAACCTCAGTCATAACAGTAGCCATATCCTGTAATGTGATTTGTAATGGCCGCCCAGATGTACTCGGCGCTACAATATCACGCACCTCCCTCTGAGCGGGAGATGTAGGTACTGACACGTGAGGCGAGTTAGTCGGCATAACTCTCCCCTCGTTGTTTGGTGAAATTTGTTCAATTTGTACAGATTGACTTTTATTTAAAGTAGCATCAATACAGTTAGTACATAAATTTCTATTGGGCTCCACTTTGGCATTGCAACAAATGACACAGGTATCATCCTCTGAATCAGACATGTTTAACACACTAGCAAATAAACTTGCAACTTGGAAATACAATTCAATTAGAATAATATTAAAACGTACTGTGCCTTTAAGAAGCACAGAAGATCTATGACAGTTGAAAATTAATAAATTGAAACAGTTATAGCCTCAATCCTTGTAAACAACACAACTTTAGCAAAGGTTTAATCCCATTAGCAAAGATAACAAATTCTGAAAGCAGGAAACAAATTACAGAATAAACGTTTTTTATCTCAGTCAAACTATAATTCTCACAGCTCTGCTGAGAGAAATTACCTCCCTCAAAATAAGTTTTGAAGACCCCTGAGCTCTGTAGAGATGAACCGGATCATGCAGGGAATACAATGAGTTGCTGACTGAAATATTTGATGCATAGTAAAAGCGCCAAAAAACGGCCCCTCCCCCTCACACACAGCAGTGAGGGAACAGAAAAACAGATTAAGCAACTGCCAAGTGGAAAAATAGTGCCCAAACATTTATTCACACAGTACCTCAGCAAATGAAAACGATTTTACATTCCAGCAAAAACGTTAAACATAATCTCTAGTTATTAAACAGCTTTATGTATTTCTTACAGTGTAATTCTAGTGAAGTACCATTCCCCAGAATACTGAAGTGTAAAGTATACATACATGACATTATATCGGTATGGCAGGATTTTCTCATCAATTCCATTGTCAGAAAATAAAAACTGCTACATACCTCTATGCAGATTCATCTGCCCGCTGTCCCCTGATCTGAAGTTTACCTCACTCCTCAGATGGCCGAGAACAGCAATATGATCTTAACTACTCCGGCTAAAATCATAGCAAAACTCTGGTAGATTCTTCTTCAAACTCTGCCAGAGAGGTAATAACACACTCCGGTGCTATTTAAAATAACAAACTTTTGATTGAAGATATAAAACTAAGTATAATCACCATAGTCCTCTCACACATCCTATCTAGTCGTTGGGTGCAAGAGAATGACTGGGAGTGACGTAGAGGGGAGGAGCTATATGCAGCTCTGCTGGGTGAATCCTCTTGCACTTCCTGTTGGGGAGGAGTAATATCCCAGAAGTAATGATGACCCGTGGACTGATCACACTTAACAGAAGAAAAAATACACTGACATACAAGGGAAATTATTAAAATAAAAAATATATGCAAAAACGTATTTGAAACTACTTCAACAGCATTAGATATCAAGAAGTTTCCTAACAAATACATTTTGGAGACAATGTAATAGGGTTTAATATATTAATGGCCAAATAAATTAATATGCCTGGCTGGACTTTGTTTTTGGTTAGTTGCAGTTAAACAGAAGACACAGACAACCACCAATGAAGCATAGGAAATTAGAAACATAAACTGCACATAATATGGTCATGCAACAATACCCACTGCTAGAAAAGGTTTCTAAATACTGACTGTGGATTTTTAAAAACAAAATCTTGTAATTTTATTTTAGTACCACAATATTTTGGAGAATATTTTGGGAAGAAGCAAAATTAGGAACCCGGGATGTGCAGATGCACTGCTACATATAATAAACAGAATTCTAACTTTATGTAGCAGAGAAGTATCTGTATCCACTTTTCTCTGGGCGTAAGTGGGCAGAATAAAACAGTGGATAGAAAGAGAAAAGGGCACATATAATATGGGAGCAATAGTGCTATAATCAGAACCCTCCTCTCTAAATGAAAACAAGGGCTCCTGCACAAGGAAAACATTACCTGCTCTGGAAGAGGAAGGTTTTCATAGCTGCCACAGGAATGCGAAGCACAGAATTCAAAGCAGTAACTCAGAGACCCCAGAGATGCGCATCTGACACCCTTCACTAATCTGTCTCTACTAAACTGACAACCCCACACTCTGAGTTACTGCCATGACAATACAGACCCAGCTCACAAGGATGGTATTTACCAAATTCTTCTAGGACAAAGACGCCCCGTACAGTGTTACACTTTTTTATGTGATTCAGCTGTATGAAAACCTGGAGACATGAAAAGAGATGGGGATAGTGAGGATGAGGAAGGGAGACAGACAGAAAGGAAGAACGGGCGGAAACAGAAGGAGGAGGAAACGGGAGGAAAAGGAGAAATAATGATAAGAACAGGAAAGGAAAGAAAACACAAAAGAATGGAGATGAAAAGGCAACGAGTTGAGAACGTTTAAGAAAAGTGTGCAAAAGCAAAGAAAAGAGGGACAGGAGACGAGTGGAATGAATATAAGGAAAAAATAGTAAAGAAAATTAAATAAGAAGAGTGAATAAACAAAGAGGAAGAAATACACAAGGACAAAAAGGAGGGACGGAATGTAAAGGGAGAGAGAAACAGAAGGCACTGGTTAATTTTTTATGCCTGGGTGACATTCACAACATTTCTGCAACAAAGTTAATATGTGAGGGGGAAACAGCTTTGGAATAATGGGGACACGCATCCTAAGACATCAAATTATCAGGGGAGATATACTATAGCTTACAATATGGCCCTATAGTTAGGTGAAGGTGTTTGGGAGAGGGTCAGAAGGGGAGGCAGCACAGACAGCTCAAAACTAACGGGGGGGGGGGGGGGGAGGGGAGCAGCAAAAAAGCAAAGATGGCGGCAGAGTGAGTACCTTCCGCTCCTTGCAGGAGGAGTGAGCGTGGGAGAGAAATGAGACTGTTAGTGACACTGCGAGACCGAACCTCCCTCACTTCCTAACCCCAGCAACACACAGCCCAGACCAAGACATTGACATGGGGAGGGCCGGGAAAAATCACCCACCCCATTTTCAAATCTGTCCCTGCTCCTCACCCAGCACGGAGCGCAGGCACTGCTCAATCTGCATTAAATAGGTGAAAAATATCTGAGTGCTGGACCTACATTGACCAGTTAATGGCTAATAGCCAATATATTATGACACCTTGACCCTGGAGTGACAGTACAGTAATCTTTGGCCCTGTAAGTGGCTGTACAAACAGTTAAGACATTGGTATTTATGCAAATCATTTCTGATATCTGTACAACTTAACAAATAAAGAAAATCACCCCGTAATTGCTGAATGACCCCTAAATGACCTGCTTAGCCCCAGGTGACCTTGTGATAACTTGTAGACCCCAAAGGTGAACTCAAAATTATACCCTGTCCTCTGGGTGACCTGAGAATGAGCTGTGTATGGAGGGTCAGCGCTGGGAGAGGTCAGCCTGAGCCAGGAAAGGGTTACAAAGAAACAGCATCAAACAACCCACTGCAGGCAGACAGCAGCATGGAGCAAAGACAGTGAGAGATAACACAAGTGTCACACAGCTACAGCAAGCAAAGGAAACACAGAGGCAATTGGGGACTCATGGCATAAAGCCAACACACTGCTCCTCACATATCACAAAAGATCACACTGTAACTTGTAACGGAATATAGCTTCCTGGATAAAGTGCAACTGATATTACATTGCAGTTGTACATCATTCACAATAATCACTTCACTATATAGACAAAGTCCTCACTTGCACCCCTCTGCAGATGTCATCTTTGTGTGTGCACACTGCTCCAAAGACACCACACATCAGCTGCACTCTGTAACCAAGATATCATTACTAGCAATCAAACCTTACTCTCACACACGTCTGAAGATATGACCTCGTTACACTAGCATCCATACATTACACATATAAGCACACACCAAGCTGTTTGCTGATGTGCCAAATCAAACTTAGCAAAGAAGAAAAAGAAAACACACAGGGCCTCTACAGCAGAGGTTGACAAAAGCATATGGACCTGCAGGAACCAGGGAAGACATTTTTTCTTTTTAAAAATAAAATTAAAAAAAGAATCCAAAATATTTAGGCGCTAGAGGTACACGTTCAGAGACATGGCTTCCAAAATGTGTCTAACCCTGATTTACAGCCCCTGTACACACATCTAGTAATATGTCTCTCTCATACAAGCTGTTCCCCTCATACACACATCATGATTACTGGTCATACGTCTGACATTGCATGTTGAGGACCTCTATTAACACACACACTTTCCATACGAAAACACAATAGATTCTTTTTGTTTACATAAAACCATTTTGCCATTACACAATCTGGACATTGCATTCTTCACAGCACCCAATACTCTCACATGCCTCTCCTCCCATGTCTATGATCCCCTCATACCTGACTGTGCATGAATTTCAGGTTAATTCCTTCTAGGGTGACTTGTAGAAGCCCCCCTTCTCCGGTCTTCATGTCCTGAACAGGGAACTCTCCACCAAGCTCTGGGCCTGGGAGAGGAGCAAGGAGATAAGCAACTTAATTGGCAACAGGGATTTATCACAATGGGAAGAGGTAGTTGCTATATACTGGAAATGCATGTGATACCTTTAAACGGAGGTCAAATTCTGAAAGGGAAGGAGGTTGGTCACTAGTTAAAGAGATGATTGAAATATATAACTTGTTCACGTGACACAGGGATTTGAACTGAACTGTCTGTTTGGACATCAGCAGTTTGTTTCTGGGTTTGCAACGCTACAACTATGGACACTGGGCTTATTAGGACCCTGTGGTGAGCACAAGATTTCTCTATGGAACTTGCTTTGACACTGGAGACCGCAGAATTAGATGAATCATGATCTTAATTACTTATATATGTCTCGTTAGCCCCCTCAATAATGCTATGAACGGCTGCAACGGTAACAGGGAGGCTCTATTGAACACTTTGTTTTTTTGTTATTGTCGCCTTATTTATGCAATTAGCTCTTCTTGCAATACTCGACTTTATATTATGACTTAGCTAGTGCATCAGTGAAACTGCATAGATTCCCAAGTTAATCCTGCATTGGCGTATCCGGCAGTATGTTCTCTGGGGCCAGTAGCAATAAGGGTGTTGCAGCTTCAACAAAACATCTTGAGACTGATGTCCTTGGATGCTAGTCATATACTTGCTATCTAGGCTTTTTTTTCTAGGATCCCTATAAAGCCTGAGCATGAATATCATTTAATAATATGTTTTTATGTTTTTTTCCATATTAGTACCAAGTGGCTTTAATTTGGTTTTACTGCACCATTTGATTTGGATTGACTATGTTGATGCTTAGCAATTTTTGCCAGATTTAACATTTTTCTTCAATGTAACGTGTTTTTTTGTAATAAACTTATTTTTGTAATATATTTGAAGAGTGCTGAATTCCCTTTCTTTTTTATAGACAGTGGAGATTTTTGTGTCTTTCTTTTCAGTGTTTAATATAACTTTCAAAGGTTTAACTAAATCTTACTCGTGTTGATAAACATAAAAAATAAAGGGACATCAATTTTGTTCTTTTAAAATATGGCTCTATAAGCTTTATGCATTTTTGCTTTGAACAGTGCATGGGTCATGTACAAGGTTAAAATTACACATAATAATAAAAAAAATGTTTAAAGCATATACAGGATTATTTCTATACATATATTGCAAGACCAAACAGCCACAGGTAATTAAAACAATTTAGTGACTTTGTCTTGCAAAGGAAAAATATTTTATACTTTACAGATTAATGACGGATGCATGCAGTAGCAAGACTTCTGCTGCTCATCACATCTACTGTGCCCAACGTGTCATGTGTGTAAAACTGTCACGTGATTATCGAGCAGATTATTAGCCATCTATAGCTTTACTGCCCTCCATAAATACACAGTGTATATTGGATAAATGTATACATTGTCAGATTAGCTGCAACAATACACTGTTTACTTCATGCAGGGTTACTCACCTGGTTTGATACTCTGCTGTCTGGCGGCAGCCCGTTCCATGCTTTCTTTCACGCAATAATACAATTCTCTACACTGGAAAGGGAAACAAAAAAAAGTTACCCCATCAAATTATGCTCAAGTAGCTAATTTCAACTTTAAGGTAAATAACCACTGCTCGTGGTTTTAGAGGGACAGTCAAGTCCAAAAAAAACCTTTCATGATTCATGATACAGCATGTAATTTTAAACAAGCTACCCATTTACTTTTATCACCAATTTTGCTTTGTTCCTTTGGCATTCTTAGTTGAAAGCTAAATCTAGGAGATTCATATGCTAATTTCTTAGACCTTGAAGGCTGCCTCTAATTTAAATGCATTTCAACAGTTTTTCACCACTAGAGGGCATTAGTTCACGTGTTTCATATAGATAACATCAAGCTCATGCATTTACAGAGGAGTGAGCACTGATTGGCTAAAATGCAAGTTTGTCAAAAGAACTGAAATAAGGGGGCAGTCTGCTGAGGTTTAGATACAAGATAATCACAGAGGTAAAACGTATTATTAGAACTGTGATGGTTATGCAAAACTGGGGAATGGGTAATTAAGGGATTATCTATCTTTTAAAACAACAAAAATTCTGGTGTTGACTGTCCCTTTAAGATTTTTTTTCAGTGTTCCTTGGCAATGACAATACTACGACTACAACCATGTAATGCTACTTAAAGTGATGGTACATCCTAACGTTTCAAAAACAAAAGGATTTACCATCACTAAAAATAAAAGACACCTTCATTCATCAGTTTAAAAAAAAAAAAATCACGGATGAAAAAATGCCTTTATTTCGCCTTGTCCTGACTGCAAAGCCTAGCGGCTCTGGCGGCCCACGTCACTGCTAATTTTTTCAATGAGGTGACGTTTCCACCTTTTAGCCAATAGCCATGCTTGCCTACAGCATAATGCAGATCTGCCTGTACGGCTATTGGCTAAGAGGTGGAAACGCCAGCTCATTGAAAAAATGAGCAGTGCCGTGGGCTGTCAGAACCGCTTAGCTGAGCAGCGAAGAGGCGGCAAAATAAAGGCATCTTTTAATTCATTTTTTTTTAAATTGATGAATGAAGGGGGTCTTTATGTTTAGTGATGGTAAATCCTAGCGTTTCTGAAACGCTAGTTTGGTTTTTTTTTTTTGTTTTTTTTTTATATATAGAAAGCTTAAATTGAGAAACAAAAAACTTTGGTTAACAAAATACTGAGATACAGAGTTCACAATTGGGAAGAATACATGTATAATCATACATCCATTTTAAATAGAAAAAGAATGATATTTGTGTCTGAAAAATATAATTAAAAGATTAGCTATAAAAGTCTTTCAGGAAGATATATTTAGGGCCGGATTGGGCCGCCGGAATACAGGGAAAAATCCATGTGGGCTGGCAGCCGAAGGGCTGGCAGGGGCAGCTGCAGTGTGGGGCGAGCGCAGACGCAGCGGCAGAGCCGCCAGCAAGCAGCAAACAGACTGGGCCGCCGGTAGTCTGTAATAGCCCTGCCCACCTTTACCATACCCCACACACCTGACACCTATGCCATGTATTGCGTCTGCTTTCCACATGATGTCTCTGTCTTAGAGTGCAGTCGATGCTCCACCTAACCCTGTGCTCCACTGCTCCTGGTTTGGTTCCAGGCAAACAGACAGCGCAGCCCAGCTGAAGATGATGCAGGTGGCAGCAGAGTAGTGATCAGGATACTACAGACGGGGCGCCAGGGTGCAGCGCTTCCTCAGAGTGCAGAGCCATGAAACATCCCAGAGTCAGACTGTAAGTTACTTGACTATTAGGATCCCCCAGCAGATTACATATATGTGGGACAAGCATCAAGCTTGCTCAACATCACCAGACTATGGGCTCCATTATCCCATAGTAAATAATTAGGATATAAAGTTATCCCTGTATGTTTAAAAAAAAAAAAAAAAATGGAGCTCCCACATTTTAACATACAGGGATAAGTTTAGAACCTAATTAATCATACCGATTTTCAGACACCTAGAGTGATATAGTTGGCTGCGGTACTGTCTAAATATTTACATAACAAGCTACATTTTAGTGTTGAGACGGTGCCAAAGATACAATAGTCCACTTGACATTTATTGTACTGGCATAGTGCAAGAGATTTAACCCATTACTCCAGCTTCAGGGCCGGTTTGGGCCATGAGCCGGAGGGGGGCGGGGCTGAGTCGGAGAGGGCTGGGCCGGGCCATACTGATTTCCCAGTCCGGCCCTGGATATATTCAGGAGGATCTTTGTCTCCCCCACTGCCCCCTCCCCCTGAATCCCCAAGTTTTGTTTACATTTTTATAGCATACTGTAAGAACAATAATGGAATCTCTTAAAACAGTAGCCTTACAGTATGTATAGATATTAAACGGACACACTATACCAGAATTTTTATTGTTTTAAAAGATAGATAATCCCTTTATTAGCTATTCCCTAGTTTTGCATAACCAACACAGTTATATAAATACACGTTTTACCTCTGTAATTACCTTGTATCTAAGCCTCTGCAAACTGTCCCCTTATTTCAGTTCTTTTGACAGACTTGCATTTTACCCAATCAGTGCTGGCTCATAGGAACTCCACGTGCGTGAGCACAGTGTTATCTATATGACAGACATGAACTAACACCCTCTAGTGGTGAAAAACTGTCAAAATGCCCTGAGAGAAGAGGCGGCCTTCAAGGGCTTAGAAATTAGCATATGAACCTCCTAGGTTTAGCTTTCAACTAAGAATACCAAGAGAACAAAGAAAAATTGGTGATAAAAGTAAATTGGAGAATTGTTTAAAATGACATGCCCTATCTGAATCATGAAAGTTTATTTTGGACTAGACTGTCCCTTTAAGTAATAAACCTTTTTGAGTGCCCAGATTTGTCCAGATCAGTGATAATATTCTAAAACAATTATCGAGTGCCCATGGTTGTTTTTTTATATAAAACAAGGATTTATAAGAAAAATTATTTACTAACTCCTAAATTTGCCGCCAATTAAAATAAATAGTATGGTGCCATGGGTTCACAACCCTTCTTTTATATATTCTTTCCTCTTCTAATCAAAATATGGTCCTCTAACCTTTTTTGTGAAGAATTTGTTGAGCTGTGTCTCTTGTCCATTTCTCCTCCACAAACAAAGGACTTTGGTCTTGGGGCAATAAGTCATATTAATGAGTTTTTCGTACCACCAGCGTTCATAGACTGCACCAATGTTACTGCGGAGTACAATGCAATCGTCGCAAACCTGGGAAACAGATAGGGATTGTACAGATATCACAACACAGGAATATGTGGCAACGCTCTCTAGCACAAGTAACAGGATAGGCATAAATAACCATGAAGACAAATTCATAATAACGGAGTAAGCTGTACGCCTTTATTTGGGGCACAGTAAAAAAAAAATGTTAAAAAATTATGATTTCTTTCAGAAAAAAGTAAATTTATGCTTACCTGATAAATTGATTTCTTCTATGATACGACGAGTCCACGGATTCATCCTTTACTTGTGGGATATTATCCTCCTGCTAACAGGAAGTGGCAAAGAGCACCACAGCAGAGCTGTCTATATAGCTCCTCCCTTGACTCCACCCCCCAGTCATTCGACCGAAGGTACAGGAAAAAAAAGGAGAAACTAAAAGGTGCAGAGGTGACTGAAGTTTTAAATCAAAAATATATAATCTGTCTTAAATTGACAGGGCGGGCCATGGACTCGTCGTATCATAGAAGAAATCAATTTATCAGGTAAGCATAAATTTTTTTTTCTTCTATAAGATACGACGAGTCCACAGATTCATCCTTTACTTGTGGGATACAATACCAAAGCTACAGGACACAGATGAACGGGAGGGACAAGACAGATGCCTAAACAGAAGGCACCACTGCTTGATGAACTTTTCTCCCAAAAATAGACTCCGAAGAAGCAAAAGTATCAAATTTGGAAAAGGTATGAAGTGAAGACCAAGTCGCAGCCTTACAAATCTGTTCAACGGAAGCATAATTTTTAAAAGCCCATGTGGAAGCCACCGCTCTAGTAGAGTGAGCTGTAATTCTATCAGGAGGCTGCTGTCCAGCAGTCTTGTATGCCAAACGGATGATGCTTTTCAGCCAAAAAGAAAGAGAGGTAGCCGTAGCTTTTTGACCTCTACGTTTTCCAGAATAGACAACAAACCGAGAAGATGTTTGACGGAAATCTTTATTCGCTTGCAAGTAAAACTTCAAAGCACGGACCACGTCCAAGTTGTGCAAAAAACGCTCCTTCTTAGAGGAAGGATTAGGACACAGAGAAGGAACAACAATTTCCTGATTAATATTCTTATTAGTAACAACCGTAGGAAGGAATCCAGGTTTGGTACGCAAAACCACCTTATCAGAATGGAAAACAAGATAAGGCTTGTCGCATTGCAATGCAGATAGTTCAGAAACTCTTCAAGCCGAAGAGATAGCAACTAAACACAAAACTTTCCAAGATAGAAGCTTAATATCTATGGAATGCATAGATTCAAACGGAACCCCTTGAAGAACTTTAAGAACTAAATTCAAACTCCATGGCCGAGCAACAGGTGTAAACACAGGCTTAATTCTAACCAAAGCCTGACAAAACGACTGAACGTCTGGAACATCTGCCAGACGCTTGTGCAGTAAAATTGACAAAGCAGATATCTGTCCATTTAAGGAACTAGCTGATAACCCTTTCTCCAATCCTTCTTGGAGAAAAAACAAAATCCCAGGAATCCTGATCTTACTCCATGAGTAGCCTTTGGATTCACACCAATAAAGATATTTACGCCATATCTTATGGTAAATTTTCCTAGTGACAGGCTTTCGAGCCTGAATCAAGGTATCTATGACCGACTCAGAGAATCCCCGCTTAGATAAAATCAAGCGTTCAATTTCCAGGCAGTCAGCCGCAGAGAAACTAGATTTGGATGCTGGAACGGACCTTGAATGAGAAGGTCCCATCTCAGAGGCAGCGTCCACGGTGGTAGAGATGACATTTCCACCAGGTCTGTATAGCAAGTCCTGTGTGGCCACGCAAGGTGCTATCAAAATCACTGAAGAGGAGAGGAAATGGTAGAAACACATAAGCCAGGTTGAACGACCAAGGTACTGCTAGAGCATCTATAATTACTGCTTGGGGATCCCTTGATCTGGACCCGTAACAAGGACGTTTGGTATTCTGACGAGACGCCATCAGATCCAATTCTGGTGTGCCCCATTGATGAATCAATTGTGTAAACACCTCCGGATGGAGTTCCCACTCCCCCGGATGAAAAGTCTGACGACTTAGAAAATCCGCTTCCCAGTTCTCCACTCCTGGGATATAGATTGCTGAGAGATGGCAAGAGTGAGTCTCTGCCCATCAAATTATTTTGGAAACCTCTATCATCGCTAGAGAACTCCTGGTTCCCCCTTGATGATTGATATATGCTACAATCGTGATATTGTCCGTCTGGAATCTTATGAATCTGGCCGAAGTCACGCCTGACTGAAGCGCGTTGAATATCACTCTCAGTTCTAGAATATTTATTGGAAGGAGAGCCTCCTCCTGAGTCCACACACCCTGTGCTTTCAGAGAATTCCAGACTGCACCCCAGCCCAATAGGCTGGCGTCCGTCGTCACTATGACCCATGCTGGCCTGCGGAAACACATTCCCTGGGACAGATGATCCTGTGACAACCACCAAAGAAGAGAGTCTCTGGTCTCTTGATCCAAATTTATCTGAGGAGATAAATTTGCATAATCCCCATTCCACTGTTTGAGCATGCATAGTTGCAGTGGTCTGAGATGCAAGCGAGCAAATGGAACTATGTCCATTGCCGCTACCATTAGTCCAATTACCTCCATACACTGAGCCACTGACGGCCGAGGAATGAAATGAAGTGCTTGGCAGGTGGTTAAAATCTTTGATTTTCAGACCTTCGTCAGAAAATTTTTCATGTTTACCGAATCTATCAGAGTTCCCAGGAATGGAACTCTTGTGAGAGGGATAAGTGAACTCTTTTTAACGTTCACCTTCCACCCGTGAGATCTTAGAAAAGCCAACACGATGTCCGTGTGAGATTTGGCTAGTTGGTAAGTTGGGACCTTAGCACTTTTGTGAAAATTCTGGGAGCTGTTGCCAACCCGAAAGGAAGAGCCACAAACTGGTAATGCTTGTCCAGGAAGGCGAACCTGAGGAACTGGTGATGATCTTTGTGGATAGGAATGTGAAGATACGCATCCTTCAAATCCACGGTGGTCATATATTGACCCTCCTGGATCATTGGTAAAATAGTCCGAATGGTCTCCATCTTGAAGGATGGGACTCTGAGAAATTTGTTTAGGATCTTGAGATTTAAAATTGGTCTGAAGGTTCCCTCTTTTTTGGGAACCACAAACCCCTGTTCTGCTTTTGGAACTGGGCAGATTACCCCCATAGTATATAGGTCTTCTACACAGCGTAAGAACGCCTCTCTTTTTGTCTTGTTTACAGACAACCGTGAAAGATGAAATCTCCCCCTTGGAGGAGAATCTTTGAAGTCTAAAAGATACCCCTGGGTCACGATTTCTAAAGCCCAGGAGTCTTTAACGTCTCTTGACCAAGCCTGAGCAAAGAGAGAAAGTCTGCCCCCTACTAGATCAGGTCCCGGATCAGGGGCTGCCCCTTCATGCTGTCTTGGTGGCAGCAGCGGGCTTCTTGGCCTGTTTACCCTTATTCCAGGTCTGGTTAGGTCTCCAGACTGACTTGGATTGAGCAAAATTCCCCTCCTGCTTTGCAGCAGGGGAGGAGGTAGAGGGATCACCGTTGAAGTTTCGAAAGGAACGAAAATTATTTTGTTTGGTCCTCATCTTATTTGTCTTATCCTGAGGAAGGGAATGGCCTTTTCCTCCAGTGATGTCGGAAATGATCTTTCAGTTCAGGCCCAAATAGGGTCTTACCCTTGAAAGGAATAGCTAAAAGCTTAGATTTTGATGACACATCAGCAGACCAGGACTTAAGCCATAACGCTCGACGCGCTAAAATGGAAAAACCTGAATTCTTTGCCGCTAATTTAGCCAGTTGAAAAGCGGCATCTGTAATGAAAGAATTAGCTAGCTTGAGAGCCCTAATTCTATCCAGAATATCATCTAATGGGGTCTCAACCTTAAGAGCCTCCTCTAGAGCCTCAAACCAAAAAGCAGCTGCAGTAGTTACAGGAACAATGCACGCTATAGGTTGCAGAAGAAAACCCTGATGAATAAATATTTTCTTTAGAAGACCCTCTCATTTTTTATCCATAGGATCTTTGAAAGCACAACTGTCCTCAATAGGTATAGTTGTACGCTTAGCCAGGGTGGCAATAGCTCCCTCCACCTTAGGGACCGTCTGCCACGAATCCCGAATGGTGTCTGATATGGGAAACATTTTCTTAAAAGTAGGAGGGGAAGAGAACGGAATACCTGGTCTATCCCACTCCTTAGTAACAATGTTCGAAATCCTCTTAGGGACTCGAAAAACATTAGTGTAAGCAGGAACCTCTAGATATCTATCCATTTTACGCAATTTCTCTGGTGGAATTACAATAGGGTCACAATCATCTAGAGTCGCTAAAACCTCCCTGAGCAACAAGCGGAGGTGTTCTAGCTTAAACTTAAAAGCCGTCATATCTGAGTCTGTTTGAGGGAACATCTTTCCTGGATCAGAAAGCTCTCCCTCAGACAGCAATTCCCTCACCCCCAACTCAGAACATTGTGAGGGTACATCGGAGATGGCTAATAAAGCGTCAGAGGGCTCAGCATTTACTCTCACACCGGACCTACTGCGCTTCCCCTGCAACACAGGCAGTTTAGATAATACCTCTGTGAGGGTAGTAGACATAACTGCGGCCATATCTTGCAGGGTGAAAGAATTAGACGCACAAGTACTTGGAGTCGCTTGTGCGAGCGTTAACGGTTGTGACACTTGGGGAGAATTAGATGACATAACCTGATTCTCTTCTGACTGAGAATCATCCCGCGACATACTTTTATCAGCTAAAATATGTTCTTTGCAATTTAAGGCCCTTTCAGTGCATGAGGGACAAATTTTAAGTGGGGGTTCCACAATGGCTTCTAAACACATTGAACATTGGCTTTCCTCAATGTCAGACATGTTAAACAGGCTAGTAATGACCACAAACAGGCTTGAAAACACTTTATTTTGTGAAAAAATAACAATCTGAAAAAAACGGTACTGCGCCTTTAAGAGAAAAAAAAGCATACAATTTTTCCAAAACTGCTTTAAAAACATCAAATCGTTCCAATTTTATGATAGAAGCATCCTAATATGCAGCTAAGTTTGCCCCACAAAGAAAGGAACACTTAACCCTTATTAGAAAAAACAGATAATTAGAAAACGTTTATATCCATAAAAAACACCCCCTGCACCTCGCCACAGCCCTGCTGTTGCGCCTACCTGCCCTCAGGGGTCTGCAAAACCGGGTTAAAGCTTCGATTTGGCCCAATACAGTCACAAGGGCCCACCGGAGTTGAGCTTGCTGCTTGCCTGACAAAAACAACTGCGCAACTGAGGCCCCGCCCATCACACTCAATGTCTCTCAGCCCAAATGAACCGCACCAGAGCGGTCTAAAAACTAGCCATGTGGGTTCATAAACCCAAAAAGAAAGCCATGTGTACCCTCTCAATAAACATGCAAAAAGTCTCCTAAAAACGTTATCAGCACTCCCAGTTATGTAAACGTTTGCCCACAAACATTCAAAACTCAGTGTCAACCATTTTTTCTTAGCCCATATCTGCAAGCTCAGTAATACCCCTCTATATATTTTAGGATTACTGCTTACCCTTTCCCTCATGGGGATACTGTCAGCCAATTCTGAAATACCACAGTCTCTCCAGAAAAAAATGACTGAACATACCTCACTGCTTATAGCATGAAAAACGTACCTCACAATGAAGTTTCTTAAGTACTCCTCAGCCATTCTGTGGGAACTGCTCTGGATCTTAGTGACAACTGCTAAGATCATCAGCCTCCAGGCAGAAGTATTCATCCATCTGCTGCCTGAAGGGAAAATAGTACACACCGGTACCATTTAAAATAAAAAACTCTTGCTTGAAGAAAATAAAAACTAACATTTTATCACCTCTTTCACTTTACCCTTCCTAGTACTTAGAGTAGGCTAAGAGAATGACTGGGGGGTGGAGTCAAGGGAGGAGCTATATAGACAGCTCTGCTGTGGTGCTCTTTGCCACTTCCTGTTAGCAGGAGGATAATATCCCACAAGTAATCTTATAGAAGAAATAGAAAATATGTAAAAATTGTTTTTTTTTGTAAATTTCCAATGTACTTCTATTATCAATTTAATTTAGATTGCATGATATTCTTTCTTTCTTAAAGTGTAATCTTAGGTGAGCTCAGGTGCGTGCACGTGTCTTTATCAGTCTATGGCAGCAGTGTTTGCAACAATGTTATACATAGTTGCAAACACTGCTGTCATAGACTGTTAAAGACGTGCACTCTAATCGCCTATCAGCCTACCTAGCTTTACTTTCAACAAAGGATATCAAAAGAACAAAGCAAATGCGATAATATAAGTAAATTGGAAAGTTGTTTAAAATTGCATGCTGCAATTTTATGCTTAATATTGACTCTACTGTACCTATGAGTAAAATAAAGCTTTACAGGGCCAGTCAGTGGCTATTATGCACAGTAGATTGCTTCTGAATGATACATTTAAGTATAAGCATCTTGTCTTATTTTTAATACAAAGATTACATTTAGCCATTTGTAATTTATTGAAGCATGTATAAACATACATGAGAAACAAATGAATTTCAAATCACATCGATGGAAACATAAAACATACACTTCAGATTGAAAATTACTCACACCCTCAAACACATTTCGAGAGCGCAAGTGTACAGGCTAAGAATTTAAAAAAAATTTGGGATATTTTTACCAAATATATCCTATTGAGTATAAGTGTGGGAGAGGGTGAAGCAGAGATGGAAGAATTACTAGAACGGAAATAAAGGAGTAAAAGAGTAGAAAGAGCAGGGAGGGAAGGGCAGCAACACCACAAAAAAAAAATGAAATGAAAGGGAGGGGAGGGGAGGAATCCCATTATAGTTTTTATGAGTTATAGTAGACTAATCACAATGTTAAACCTTATTTAGGTTTTCAGATTTTGTATTACTAACCTCCATAAAGAAAAGGTCACCGTTGGTGTCGGTTCCAGCATGCACCACAAATGTTTGCTTCTTGATGTGACGGCTGCCGCTTGGACGAATGTGGATTTCACGACCATTCTATGAATTATATTATTGTTAGTAAACAAAATACTACCTTAAAGGGACAATAAACTGCAAATATGAAACCTATTAGTGTGCATTTCAATTATATGCTACAAAAGTGCTATTGTATTGAATTTTCTTTCTAATCGCCCCTGTGTACGCTACCTTATGAGCCCTCTGCTTTTTTATTTAAGGGGGCAGTCTACTTAAAAACCTGAGGAAACAGCCCCTTGGAGGCTGAGAAACACATTGCTTTTAATAAAGAACATTTTTTACTACACACTTGCTATAGTTTGGTATTATACTGATACACCATCGCTGGATATACTGGAACTTTTTATGCTGCTGTTTTCTGTTTTGTTGGTGATACCAGTCAGCTGGGCGGCTGTGAAGCCCCAGTCTGTTTTTACTGAACCTGGAGGTGCTTCCCTTCCTGCAATAGTATTCCCTCAAGGTCATCTGACTAGACATCATTGCTGGTTGCATACAGTGAGCTGGACTACTGCAAAGTTCCAGCCTGCCCCATTAGCACCGTTGGGTGCTTTATGTTTGTGAGTATATTTGTTATCCTGCACCTATTTATATCTGTTTTGGCGGTACTAGGTCATGGTGGCTCCTCTGTTCTTTTTCTGCAGATCACGACATACCAGGATCTGACCGTCCTTTGACAGAGAGCTGCCTCCTTTTGGATCATTTGGACTCTTATGTTCAGCTGGTTTAGGGTTTTCTATTGGTTCTGTACACAGTTAGTAGGAAGCGCCCCCTTTGGGTTTGGGTGTACGTTTGTACACCACTCTATTATTCTACTTAAAAATTGTTATAGTTTAAAAAGGATAGATAATCTCTTTATTGCCCATTTAGCAGTTTTGCACAACCAACACTTATATTAATTTACTTTTTACCTCTATGATTACCTGTATCTTAGTCCCTGCAGACTGCCCCTTGTCTCAGTGCTACAATCTTGCTTTTTAGCCAACCGGTGCTGGATCTTATATAACTATTATTCTCCATGGGAGTGAGCACAATGTTATCTATATGGCACACAAACTACCACTGTCTGGCTGCTGTGCAAGTTAATTAAAAGTACAGAGATAAAGGGTGGCCTGCAGAAGCTTATAAACAGGCAAACATAGGTTATAAAAGTATATTAATATACAAATATGCAAAGCTGGGGAATAAGTAGTAAAAACGCTATAGTTTTAAACAAAAAAAATTACGTAGACTGTCCCTTTAAACGTTTCTTGAGACTGATGTTACAGACAATTAAAAGCCGTACCAACCACTCCTACTGATTGTAAAAGGAGCATACTCCCACTGAATTCACTAAACCAGTGGTCTCAAAGTACAGGCCATGGGACCATATGCGGCCCTTGAGATAGTTTAATCTGGCCCTCCTTTGTTTAATAAGTAAACAATACATTTAGGCTGTCAATTTTGTTTAAGGTTCTAAGAGGTGAAACTAGTTAATGTTCTGTATAGGTACATACAAGATAAATATAAAGACAACTGTTCAGTGTAAATTCCCACCATACAGTGCTTGGATAAATGTCCCCTTTTACAATGTTATACACATCCAGAAGGATCACTTACAAGATAAATATAGATAACAGTGTGTATGTACTGTGGGCTACAACTCCCACCATGCACTACTACTTGGGTAAATGTCATTTCCAGTTCCAAGTATATCCAGTTCCAGAGCACTTACTCAGTACAAGCGGCTCCCATGGGTGAAGGACACTTGGCCACTGGCCCCCAGATACACTGAGCTCGATACCCCTGCACTAAGCACTTGTAAACATTAAAGACATAGTAAACACCAAAAATGTTATTGTTTAAAAAAGCTAGATAATCCCTTTATTTACCATTCCCCAGTTTTGCACAACCAACACGGTTATATAAATATACTTTTTACCTCTGTAATTACCTTGTATCTAAGCTTCTGCAGACTGCCTCCTTATCTCAGACCTTTTGACAGACTTGCATTTCAGGCAATTTGTGCTGACTCTTAAATAA